>NW_011366998.1:0-3326 GCF_000735185.1 Notothenia coriiceps
CCTCTCATGCACGCACACCAGCACACTTGCTAGCCTGTTCCACTCTTTGTTTTCCGAATGCCAGAAAGTATTCTTGCCTCGCTTATGAAGCAAGACGCTCGGAAGACATCTGCTACCAAGCAAGCGTAACACCCAGGGTGTTTCTCAATGTCTAGGACATTTCCTTGGTAGGACATGTCTTCCGAGTCAGTTCCTTGACTCATATGGAGGCCCCGCCTTAAATAGAGCACGATTTCTGCCAAATATTTGGAAATTGGTCCTTGTGCAAAGCATTGTGGGGAATTTAAGACCGCGGAGGATAGACTGGTGCATCCCGCTACGAAGTACGCCGCCCTCGGTTGATTTCCAAGTATGCTGGACATTGGAGCAGTCCTTCGGCGGGACTCGATGACGTAGCATCCTTGAAATAGTGGCTCTGGAGAAGCCTTCCTCGACATTAAGAAACACCCAGAGTCCTGCCTGCCTCCAGGCTGTCGTCGTGACGACACTAGAGAACAGCAGGTCAGCGTCCTTGTTGTCCTCAGCGATGTGGTCCCACCCTGCCAGGAAAACATTCTGCACAACATCCTGCTATGTCTCTGTTCATTACATGGCCCTGAAGGAAATGTGTGGCGAAGACACGAGATGACAGTGAGGTGCTGAGGCCTTGTTAGTGTGACCAACACAGGAACCTCTCCGACAGAAGGAAGGTTGGACAGATACAACACCAATATGGACGTTTTGACCAAACTGTGAAACATATGATTTTTCGCACCCTGTAGTCTAATGCTCTCGTATTCAACTGTCTTTCCACTGGTTGTTTGGAGCGACTAAGATACTTAAAAAATACTTAATAATTTTCATATTTGAAAAAATATATAGGTTAAATGACACTGTAAAAACACTCAATTTTAAGTAAAAGTACTGCATCAATAATGTTACTTAAGTGGAAGCATTTAAGTACGGTTAGAAAATCTACATAAAGTATTCTGAGTAAAAGTGATCATAAAATGTTTTAAAGCAAAAGCACATTTTCGGTTATCCATTCATGATTTGAATTACTTAAATATAATGCTGAATGGAACTATACCAAATAATCATATTTTTAAGTTTTACCTTAGTATTTTGTGTCCAAATCTGAATTTATAAAGTAACTAGTAAATACATCTGTAACAATAAATGTAGTGGAGTAAAGGGTACAAATTAGAGATTAGAGTAGAGGTATAAAGTGAAAATACAAATACCTCAAATGTGTACTTAAGTACAGTACTTGAGTAAATGTACTTAGTTACTTTCAACCAATGGATGTGACAACCTTATCACCCAAGTTTTCAGTTCCCCTCAGCTCTACGGAGTGTTTAAGCATCTTTCATCTCATTGTTTTAGTTTAATAATGACTATTTCTTCTCTTTCCACATACTGGAGCATTTAGTATTCTAAAGACATGCTGCCGTCTGGCAGGCGGTACTGCAGCATCAGGACAAAGACCACCAGACAGTTTCATCACACAGGCCATAAGACTATGGCCAATAAAGCCTTGAATGTTGAATTTAAATGAATGAGTTTCATGGAGATCAAAACAAAAAGGAAGGTGGGATGACTACTCGACTTACATTCATGAGGTGCCAGAAAGATGGTTTCAAATGCTAATGTTGTCCCTCTCTACTGGATGTGCTGGGTGGAAATCTCCACTGACCGCGAGTGTCCAAGAAATCATTTATTGCATATTTAAATTCATGTATGCCATATCATTTCCTAACACTTTATGTAATTGAGATACTGGTAGTTAGTTATGTGGACGATCCAAAATATTATAAACATCAAGTTCCTTGACATTCAACCCATTCTGGACAAGCTTTCTCAAGATCTGTTCTTTCACATTTATTTTCTTCATTCAAATTCAGTTTGTTATTCACAGAGCTCTGACACACACACACTTTTTGAATTGCATGAGGACATTTGAAGTGCAGCAATGAGAGATATTGCTCCCATGTTCCCTTCAGACAGCTTATTTGTGCTGGCTCCAGCCAGCGGTCCACTTGGCACGCTCCCCGCTGTGTTCTGAAGAGGTCCGGGAAGGTTTGAGGAGTAAACAGGGCAGCTCTATAAACACAGCTCCTCTTCAGTGATGAAGGCTGGCGCTGGACTAACAGCTGCACGGGATCAGAGGGTCAGTGACTCTGCTTCTGTTGTCAAGCATCAACAATAGAGCGACAAGTTTACCTTCCTGGTATTAAAGGAGTTTTTTGTACCTTTTTTTTAATAATGTCTTTATTACATTTTTCAAATACAATACAGAACACAACAGCTGAGACATGACATGACAAGTAAGGTGTGGAAAAACTAAGAACAATGGACAATTTAGGATTTCCCCAACCTTTACAGTTCCAAAAAATTAATAAGAAAACTTATTTTGAACTATATTTGATCAGAATCAGGTAATGTGTTACAGAATAAGCCACAAATGGTCAAGCGTTTTGGGTTTTCTGATGTTAGTTGGCGATTTTAAAATGTAAATGTAAAAAGAAAACGTTTCATCTGAAATACAACTGAAAATAAGATGCCCCCCCCCCCCCGCCCCCCCCCATCCATACATTTCACCTGCAAACCACAAGGTTGTTTTGGAGATTTCCCTTTTGGTTATTTTCGTGTCAGTGTCCTTCGTTTGTTTACATAACGTATTCAGTAATCGGATGTTTCGTCAGTATATTTTATTCCCTTGTGTTCCTCGGTTCCTGATTTTACACCTCCGGTGCCGAAACAATGAGCGAAGGAGTTCAGTTGACAAAGTGTAAGATGTCCTGTTCTACTAGTTCGGTCTGTCACAAGGGAACTTATAAAGACATCAGTTGTAAGAAATTTGTGGTTTAAGATGAGTCAAAATATTAGAATGTTAGCGTGTGTTATGGTTGATCGCTAGATAAATTGACAAAGACCAGCCACACTTCGATTGTTGGCGATGACGAAGACCCGTAACACTTTCTTGACACTCAATCAAAAACAAAAGTTTCCTCACACAGGGATTTGTTTGTTACATCTACGATGTGAGGAAAGTCACCGTACGAAAGGTATTTCATACCCAGGGGGAAACGAACCTGATATAACCTGGGTGTGACCAGTTATAAAGGTATAGGACTCCCAAAGGGAAGGACTTTGGATCGAAAAGTTTTTCATTGAAATTTTTATTTATTGATATATGTGAGTGTTCTTTGACATTTTACACAGATTAAGATCGATCAGCTTATTACAGAAATGTCAACAGGGATTATTGACTTCTTCAATTGTTACGTTCCACAATCCAAGAACAAAAATCTGCTACGTAGAATGTAAAGAACAATTCAGTTTCT
>NW_011366998.1:6111-14518 GCF_000735185.1 Notothenia coriiceps
ATGTTGCAACGGCCCGTTAGTCCCGTCTAGAGGATGCGACTTACGCGACACGAATCATATTCGTCCAATAGATTCCGGCCGGTGCGCGAGGATCAGGACAATAGAAAAAGAGAGTCGCTCGCCGTTTGTTAAGAACTACCATCCTCTGTTCATTTTTTTGCAAACATTTCTTCATTCTTTCTTCACTAGTATAGGGCTACCAATGATAGATCTCTAGAACCGAATATCCCCGACGCAAGTAGGGGTAGGTATAGGAGACGAAGCTCAACAACCCCCTGGTCGTATCCGAGCAATCGGCCCCTCGCCTCCTACTGCTCCGTGAAGAGCAACCAGCCCGTGAAGGCCCCGGAGCCCGCAAGATCCTTCAGTGGCGGTACACAGAACAAGCGGTCCTGACAGGCGGTCCTGAGGGACAACAAATAGACCGATACCGAAATGGCCTCGCACCGTCCGGTAGACCGAGGTGTCCGCGTCCTACCTCCTTGGAGACGCGGCGACGCCATGCACTGTCCCGCCGACGTTTGATTTGTTCCCAGACACCCCGCAGAGCCGGGGGTGGAGTGTCTAGTCTCGCTAATAAACCGGCGCTCCGTAGCCGGTAATTATCCGAACCAGTTGCCACGACCGGGGATTAAAGGTGCACCCAAAACAGACGCAGCGCAATGCCGGACGCAGCCCATAGCCCGACGCGGCTCATGCGACGCCGGCGCCAGCAACAGTTTACTTAGCGACAACGCCGCGGGTGAAGATTAGTTCACCACATAAGGTGGTGTGCGCCGCGACCCATAGCACACGAGTCTTGTGGTCTCCAGAGCCACGTCCTAAGAGAATTTTTAATCCTACTTAGGATACAAAAGTGCTGGTGCGTCGGCAATTACCATTACACCTATACGTCTCCTTACTTTTAAAGCGCGGTCATATTCGTAATATAAATATATATATGTTTGTGTGTGTTGCATTAAAACGCTCTGGGCTAGGGAGGCATCAAGAAAGTTTCATCAACTCTCCTTTTAAGGTCCAACAACAAGCAGCGAGGCAAATGTCCGGTCGACACCCATTAATAAAACAACTAACAATACATATGTTATATTAATTACTTACTACGAAATATAGAATGTGATTTTTAGTCGTGTGTAGAAACTAACGTACAGCAAGATTATGACCATTCATATAATAATAAATAAATAATTGGAAAACAAAACGACACATAGAGTTTCATCGGACAGGCTCCTTTAATACGGGGTTTAGTCTGTATTTTTGACGCTTCCGTGTGCCGTTCCTGTTCTGCGTAGGCCGCTAAGACTTTACGAAGACCTTTGCGTGTGCGCCAATACTGCGCGAATCTCCTCCAGCCGCTATAAATTGCGCCGCCGTTGCACGTGCACCGCTCGTGCGCCTGACCGACCTTTTGTATCCCCATGGGGACCAGCGCACGACGACCCACGTCAGACGCCCTACGGCCCCAGCGCAACACCAGGACACCACACAGACACAAACGAAAAAATAGAGAGACACAAAAAGCAAACACGCGACCCAAGACAAAAACACACACGACACACAAACACGCAAACATATACATTGTGCTTCGGTGACCGGTTCTTGCACGAGATCGGAAAGGTGGCGACGCAGTAGTAAGAGGGGGAGGACCTCTCCCACTCTGCCACCTACGTAGTCAGTAGGAATCACCGGGTCAAGTCCGCAAATGAACACAGGCTCGCCCGCGGTGTGACAAAAAAGTGTTTAGTAAAACCATCTATCAGACATGGACAAAATCCCAGCGTGCGTGTTCGTTTCTCAATCTCGAGGATACTGGCTTCCAAGCCAATATTTCAAGGATGATACGTCATCAAGTGGCGCAGCTGGACCGTTCCAATGTCCAGCATACTTGGAATTCCACCGAGGCCGCGTCCTTGGTTTGGGGGAAATTTTAAGGCTGCACATGGGTAGACTTCGCATCCTTAAAATCCCCACAATGCTTTGCGCACGGACCAATTTCAAAAATCCTTGCGGTGAATGGCTGAACCGACGCAGCACACATTTAAATGTAAGTATGTAGTGACGTAGGACATGTAAATATGTTACTTTGTTACATTTGTTATCACCAAAAATGTGTTCCGTGAAAGTAAAGCAAGTTCATAATTAGATAGACATTGTGAGGTATTTATTTTCGGTACAGTTTATGTTGAAACCGTTAGAGAGAGTGGCACACTTGTTAGCCTGTTCCATTCTTCTTCGTTTTCCGAAGCTGTGGCTTGGAAGCATACTTGCTTCGTTTCTGAAGGAAGTGAATTGGAAGTACGCAACTACCAAGCCAGCATCCTCGAAATTGAGAAGCGGCCTGTAGGTGAATGCTCGCATAGCATGGTTAAGGGTAGTACCCATAGAGTCCAGTAGAGGGTGGAGCCTGTGTGAAATATAACCATATTCCCCCCCGGGATAAACTAAGTATTCTGATTCTGAAATATAATGCAGCTCATTGCCCCAACCGTACAATTAACACAGATTTTGTAAAGCTATTAATTTTATTTTGGTTTATTTACAATAACTTTTTTTAGCTGGAGACATTAGTATGCATTTTGTTTAACAGCAGAAAGCAGCAGCAGCAGCAGCAGAGGTTATTGCACCAGCTGTTGACAGTTTTCTAAATTAAAGTCCTCCCTCCCTCCACCCTCCCTTGCCCTCCGCAGTGCGCAGCATGGTGATGGAGACGGAGCGTCTGGTGGAGTCCCGGCGGCTCCTGGAGGCCCACGCCCGGCTGATGGATCTGGAGCGCTGGCAGGACGACATCTTGTGGCAGCTCTATGGGGCTACTGGGCCGGCAGGAAGTGCCCTCAGCCCAGAGGAGCAGGAGCTGGTGGGCAGATACTTCTCTGGAGTCGGGCAGCTGGTGGACGCCCTGGGTACGAGAGCATATAAGCAGCATACAGAAAGTTTACGCAGTCATTTCAGTTTAATTAATTCTATGTATCATAAGCAAACATATATGGCATCTATATTTGTTGTAGTTTAGAGCCCCATATTTTTGTTTTGAATTAAACATTTATAAATAACTATAATCTCCTTATTCCAACAGGATTTCTTTTAGGTATTGAAGTATTGAAATGTAATACCGTAACATAAAACCTCCTTCTTCATTTGACTGATTGTGTTTGGACTATATTACATTTATTTGTATTAAGTAAGTGTGTCTTATTTTGCTAGATATATGAGGAAATGTATAAAATAAATTATAATTTCTTTAAGGTAAAGAAAGGTATTTTTGTTCACTTGGGGGCAGCAGAAAAAGAGCATGACACATCATGGACATACTGTATATTCCCCCTTAATGAGCAAGTAGTTTCAGAGAGATTGTTCTAGTTTACTAACATCACCGTTTATTTAAAGTCATGATTTTTCCCTTCACAAACTCCAGCTACAGTACTTGCCTACTTAGTGTTTTGTTGTTGCTAAAAGCCATCCTCATTTGCAGCAGTTTGGGGGCAGAAACACCAAAACAAAGAGTTAAAAGACGCTAAAAATCTATTCACAGCTGAGATGGACTGCACATTTTGGTTCCGCTTCTCTGTGGGTTTGTAACTACAAATGATACCCCATCTATCACAATACACATGGTTCATGTAAATCATGTATATATGGTGCAGCATTAAAACGTCTCAGGGAGGACAGTATTTGTCCTAAAATGTCCTGTATTAAAGATCATGACGTTCTGTTTGCATAAGTCAAATGAAAATTTAAAGTAGATTAAATGAATAATCTAACTGACAATGATACACTTAAAAAGTTGATGTGTTTAGCTTAGATATTGGATATTTGCATCATTAATGAAAAGGTATTAATAAAATCCAACATGTCCCCCCTGTGTGCAGGTAAGGAGCTTTGGGCGGTGGTGAGCAGCGCTCTGGCTCTGGCCCGACAGAACCCAACACCATTCGTATCAGCGGTGAGGATTGTGGAGCGGGAGGAGGCCCTGGACCGAGCTCTACTGGAGGAGAGGGGAGGGGCCAAAGGCCACTCCAGGCCCCTGCCCCCCGGAAGACCCCGCTGCTGGAGAACCAGCTTCTTCCAGGTCAGAATCCAACACAACACCTCACCTTTAATCATTACCTCTTTCACATTTCTGCTGTGTCTTACATTTCCCCCGTCAGGTGCTGGAGGAGGCGGTCTCTGCCAGGTTCCGCAGTGTCTCCTACCTGCACACGCGGGGCCCCGGGCTCGCAGGCCACCTGTCGGCTCTCCAACACGGCATCATGGCTGACCTGGCCACAGTGCGCCACCTGCTAGAGCACTGTGTCCCCCCACACTACCAGCTCACAGCAGCCTACCTGAGGGCCAGCCACCACTGCCTACATGCTCACCTGGCACAGGTCAGTCACACAGAAACAAAACAATAATACATTGTCTCTTCATTATCTAGAAAGGTTAAAGGGACTAATATTATCTGTCTGTGAGTTCATCGTGCATGTACATGTGTCTCTCTTTCCAAAACTAATCTTGCATTTTACATGAATCCACAATATGTTTAGTCAACATATAGGTTTGTTGAATCTTGTATACAGTGCCTTCATTGACTGCTGGCTTTCCCTTAGCCGGCCTGTAGGGGCCACAAGTGATCAAAGTAAAAGCAAAAGACATTTCTTTGCCACAGCTTGGCAAATTTCTCACTTACTCTGTTACCAACTTTATGACCCACTAAAATGTAACCATCTTGACTGTGAGGGAGCCAGAAGGGAACATTGAGTGAGATTCAACTCTTCCTTGTTTGTGAGGGGAGAGGGACACGCATCTACAGTTTTCTACTGAGTGACTTTTTCTAACATCGTTTTCTGCTATACATGATTATTTAAGGTTATAAATCTTAACTTTTCATATAATATAGTTAGAGGCATGAGACTTTATATTATATTTTCTTTATCAGCTAATTTCCCTTTGGCAATCACCAGCTGGAGTTTGTAGATGAATCATCATTTTTACAACTATTTCCAAACTAAGTGATACTTGTGGCCTAGGTTAGCAGCTGGGACCTGGAGAGTGGAGAAATCTTCGCCGTGCTAAACTGGGTGCTACACACCTACAACAGGTGAGAGGCAGGACCTGCACACAGTTTCATATTCTGTATTATACTCTTTGTTTTCTGTCTGATTGGGGTTCTTTTAGCTCTAAATCTATCCATATTTCCCCTAATTACCATTTAATAGAGCAGAAAAGAATCCAAATAATGTCATTCATCACTTTCATCAGTTGTGAATTGTAAATCCCAGCTTTCATAATATAGTTCAGGGGTACATTAGTCTAAATCAGTGATCTCCAATACACAAGCTGAACCCCGGAAGGTCTTGCAAAATGATAAACCAGAAAGAAAGAAAGACGGAAAACCAATTCTGTGTCACATAAATTATTTACTTTTTCACTTCTCTTGAATATTTGCTCTGTTCTTTGCACCTGTTCAGACTACTTTAAAACATCTACTGTATCTGAGCTGCTTCTAGGTTGACCACATATGTAACCGATGAGCAGTGAGAGTGTTTGGCTCTAAAGAGTCATGAAGATCTCCACCACATTGTGCTGCCCAAATAAAAAGTTGATTATCGCGCCATGATAACAATTTTTTATTCCACTTTCAGTAAACAAAATGTTTGTTTTTGGCTGCAAATGAACCTGTTGAATATTGTTTAAAATGAAATGCTCAGAGTCTGAAGGTCTTGATTTGGCAGCCCAGACATGATGGGTCAGCCGGAGCTGGAGGCTGAGATGGAGAAGGTGGAACTGGGACCCCTGATCTCCATCGAGGGACTGGAGCAGCTGCAGAACAAATACGTGCAGAGTGTTCGGGTGAGTCCACCATAAACACTTGTTTAAACCTGTAGCTTAAGTAAGTTCAGCACGCAGGTTTAGAGTTTTCAAGGTCCCCTATTAACTCTTTTTCAACAATATATTGCAGGTCTCAGATATATACAGAACATGTCTCTGAAGTGTTCGGCTGAAACACCAAACAGATCATTGTAGCATCCCATAAACCCCTCTGTTTCAGCCCTGTTCCAAAAGTGCTGATTCTGTGTCTGTAGCTTTGAATGCTAACTGCTGCTGGCCACGCCCCTCTGATTGGTTTTAAAAAAACACAATGGTGCTCTAGGAGGAGATTCAGGTGATATCTTGGTTGGTGATTGGCTAATGGTCGGCATCACAAAGTGGCCAAGATCTGATCAGCTCATTTTCAGACAGGTTTTTATATAGATGGATCGGGACAAAAAGAGAAACTGAGACTTAGAGAATCACTTTACACAGAGAGGACACATATTTATGTATCAAAGACATGAACAAGTGGATTTTGCATAGTAGGTGACTTTTAAAGACATTACACAGTAACACGACCACACATTTTATGCTGGTCATCCATCATCAACATTTAGTAAAAGGACATCAGTTATCTTTTCGAAAGGTACGTGCTGAGTACCTTGAGATAGAAAATAGGTAGTAACCACATACAGAAAGTAATGACGGAGAAATCCACGAGATCTGTGTAGTTATACAATGTGTGTGTCCATGCTGTTGTTCTTACAGAAGAGTGTGTCAGAGTGGATGCACAAAGCTCTGCATGTGGAGCTGCAGGACTGGCAGAGAGACCAGGAGCCGGACACAGACCATGAAGGCTTCTACCTCACCAGCCTGCCCACCATCATCACACAGGTACACAGGCCATACACAAACACTACACTAAAAACACATACCAGTTTGGTGCAGTGGCCCTGTAGATGTATCCAGTCATTTGTCATACAACATGTGTATTTGGTGCCGATTTGTTTGTTTTGTGTTTGGTAGATGCTGGAGGACAACGCCCGGGTGGCTCTGATGATCGGGAAGTCTCTCAGAGATCAGATGATTCAGATGGGCCTGTATGAGATGGAGAACCTCCTCAACAGGTGTGAAATATTTTATATAATGTGCCTAATTTGTATTCAGTATATCAAGCAGGCATGTGTTACACACTTTCATTCACCTCCATCCTAACAAATCAGGTTTCGAGAAGCTCTGGTGGAGTTTGGGAAGGAGCATCGCAGGGATCCAAGCAAAGACAAAAACAAGTTCTACCTCCACTACCTGCTGGCCTCCATCAGCAACTGCATCATCCTCAAGTGAGATTATAGATGATAGGTGCTACTCATGTTCTTCTACTCGAGACGTATTTAGCCACAACTTCTATAGTATGAGCTACAAACATCACATGCATTGTGAAGGAGTGGGAGCAGCATGCTACTATTTTTTACTCGACCTATTAAAAAGAGCTTTTCTTTTAATCAGCTAAAATTCATTTGCAGGTGTTCATACAAGTTATTGGGTAGTTGGTGAACACGTTCAACACCACAGCTCCAATGACTTGCCATTCCACATCAACACATTACGATAAGTGGCAAAAATATGTTCTCATATATTTTCTGAGACAAACATAACAAGAAAAGCAGCAATGGACAATGCTTATGCATACAAAAATAATAACAGTAGTAGGGGCGGGGGAGGGATTAAACTGTTAATTTATTTTATGCATGTATTGCTACAGTATATAACATGTTGTGTAACCATAGAAACACTTTCTTACAGCATGGTCTTACATCAGCGCATCTATTCCGAAATAAAAATGTAATTTCATCAGTATCTTTCCTTATGGATGCTCACAATATTAGCCTCAGTGGTCAATATTGATATCCAGAGTGAATATTATGGGTCCAATAATGTGTTTTTTATATTACAAAGTGATGATTAGATTGAGGAATGAGCTTATTGTAACCGTAACTTGTTTTCTCTCCTCTCAAGATATGACAGGGCCTGCCTCCTGCAGCTTCTTCAAAAACCTAAATTAAATGAAAATAAATAATGAATCCAGGCCTTAATAACACCCTGTCTGTCCCCTGTGTTCTCCACAGGAAGTCCACATTGAGCCTGCAGCATCAGCAGCAGTCGTCCCGGTCTGCAGGACAGTTCTCTCGGACCCCCCCCAACCCCCTGGCCGCTCTGGACCGGGCGGTGCGGCGGGCCTGTCGCCTGGTGATGGATCAGCTGCTGCTGGCTCTGCAGCCCCACCTCCCCGGCCTGATGACCCGACCCTGGCTGGTCCAGGGAGACCCCACCCTCAAACTCTGCAGCGTCCTGGAGCTTCACCTGGAGCTGTACGGCCATGTGCGGCCCCCCTGCAGAGAGGTCCCAGCTTTACTCACACTTGTATTTTAGCTATAAAGACAATCATCACTGGTACCGTAATTTTCGGACTATAAGGCGCACCTGAATATAAGCCGCAGCAGCGGCATACCACTCTCGGTTCCACTTTTACTTTTGCGCGCTACCTGTCTCACTCTTTTCCGGCCTCCAGCTTTTCCTGCTGGAACCCGCCGCTTAAAGGTGGGGGTCCGCGGACCGG
>NW_011366999.1:0-1522 GCF_000735185.1 Notothenia coriiceps
TTTGTTTTTGTTTTCTGCAGGGAGAAATGTGAAGATCACGTGACATAGACGCCAGCCATTGGAATGAATGGTGAAAAAAAACGTAGGGATCCTACAATTTCAGAGGCGTTTTTGTAGAAATACTACATCCCAAGTTGTGGACCAACGTAGTTATTACACGTTTTTTTGTGAGACTGGGTTGTCAAAATCCTGTATTAATAGTCAACATAACTTTAAAGCACTTTTTGCATAATGGCCCATTTCAGAATAATATACATGAAATGACATATATCATTTATGCAAACATTCGTCTATCACAGCAGGTGAAAGTGGAGCTAATTTGAAATAATGTGTATATTGCTGTTAAATATTTCAACCTATTGTTATGTGTCAATGTTATTAGTTAGTTTATATTTTTGTAAAAATCTGCATTTCTAAAGTAAAAGTAAAACTAGAAACTAAATATGTCAAATAAATGTAGTAAAAAAGTACAATAATGGCTATGAAAAAGTATTAGAGAAAAGTATGAAGGAGTATAAAATATGAATACGCATGTTAATAACAAGTACTCAAGAATTTTACTTAAATACACTATTTGAATAAATAAATGTAGTTACTTTCCACGACTGTAAGTTTGTGCTGTAAGAATTCCCTTGATTGGAACTAATGGGCTTTGCTAAACCATTAAAAACAGCACAAGACTGCAAAAATACATACAAATGTAGACAAGTGTGTCCATATACTTCTGGCCATTTCAGTAAATTAAAATATCCCAGTGCAACATTTAGAGGAGTGCATGGTGATGCGATGCTGCATCTATCAGTCACATGCTCAGCCCCTTAACTGTAACTACTGCTTTTTGTTTTCACAATGAGCATTAACACAATCTGCCTACTAGGAAAATTCAAAAAAATAAATTACTGGGAAATGTCTAGACATTATTACCAATACTTTAAAATGACTGCTTTTATGTGAACATTTACAAAGTGAACACACTTCACTATCTTGATCTGCTTTTCTGTCTCTCCCCTCTCTGTGTATCTACTATCATTGAAGAAAAAACACTTGCCTCTCCAGTTCCAGCATGTACACACACGCACGCACGCACGCACGCACGCACGCACGCACACACACACACACACACACACACACACACACACACACGCTCATGCTCACTTAAAGGGGACCTATCATGCAAAATGCACCTTTGTACGTCTTTTATACATGAATATGTGTCCCCGGTGTTCCAGGGAACTCACCAAGTGTCAGAAAACACAACCCTCAAAAAAAAGGGGCTGCAACGGATCTGAAAAAAACGGATCCAGATTTCAACACTTTTCTACGTCACAAAGAGGTGTTCCGCTTATTGGTCAACTCTCCACCTATCAGGGGAATGAGCCACAGCCACGTGCATTGCCAAACCTCTCATTCGCATATACTGTAGGACGGATTTCCGTCCATTTGGCTATTTAAATGTTAACGAAACGGACAGACTTCCGTGCACATCAGCGGCTGTCGGATTAAAACTGTTTAATGCACTTTT
>NW_011367000.1:0-18297 GCF_000735185.1 Notothenia coriiceps
AGAACAAACTAAATCAAGCAAAGTCAGTAAAAAACAATTATCGGCACAGTGAGCTCACTTAAGGCTCATAAGCTCACAGACAGGGGTCTTTCTTTATATAACTGATCCTATGGCACATGGTGGGATTTAAAAGAAAAAGAAAAAAAGCCATCTGCCTTTTTCGGCTATGACAGAAGACCTATCTGACAAAAGGCTCAGAGCGGAATGATCTCAATAGCAGTCTCCCTGGGCAGTGAATTACTGCTGCTGACTTAGCTAGTCATTGTTGTCAACTTCCTATAGGAATGTCCGCCAGGCTGTCCACATAGCAACCGCCTATAACCACAGACAACAGTCAAAAGGTCAGCAGGGATAGGCCGGAGGGGGAGCCAGATAACTAATGTTTGAATACAAGAAATCAATAAAGTTATCTGAAATCACCGCCTCCTCAAATTGAGTTCCCCGATGTCTTTGAACAGAGGTGTTTTTTGTCATGCTCTCTGACTATGTCCCGGTTTAAAGCAGAATATCCTGTGAACACCTGTTCACATGATTTCAAGCTGGACTGAAAAATTCTACAGAAAAGTGAGGCTGACAATATAGGTGAGACAGAAGGAAAAAAACACACCTACAGCAGATTGTTTGTGGGAAAAAGATGGTGTAATATAGTCAGGGGATTATTGTTTATTGAGTCTAACATTAGCAGGCGTGACCTTCGGGGGGGGTTCATGGCTCTAACTATCTTCTCTCCGGGGGGAACAGGCCTCTGTGTTCCTGTAATCTTAGACCGGGCCACCGACATTACACTCATTGTCATACACTGCATGAATACCCTGCTGGATGCCATGGCAACCGAACCCTGTGCCACAACGAAAAGGGAGGGAAGCTCTGGACCCAAACAGGAGACGAGCCTTCAGTTCAAAGGAGAAGCAGTTTAATGTCGTTTAGGGGAAAT
The DNA here is from genome assembly GCF_000735185.1 of Notothenia coriiceps. Classification (NCBI taxonomy): domain Eukaryota; kingdom Metazoa; phylum Chordata; class Actinopteri; order Perciformes; family Nototheniidae; genus Notothenia; species Notothenia coriiceps. The sequence continues at coordinate 935 of NW_011367000.1, forward strand.
TCCACACATTTTACATTTCAAAGTGAGCCGTCCAGGAGAATAAGCGCTTTTATCTTATTTCTTTATAAATGTGCCCCCCCAAACTATACGACAGTCCCCGTTAAGTATGAGATGATCCAGTGTTTTTGAAACATCACAAATAAACACAAGAAACAGTTCCTACAAACTATTGTCCATGCAGCAGAAGAAGAGGTTAAGTGAAAAACACAAATAGACAACAGTGAGTGTGAGACATCAAATTATAATTATGAATTGAAAAAGACAAAACCTCTGCTAACCTTAACTCAAAAAATATTGTTTTGAATATCCCATTAAATCATCCAATGACCTCCACATTGAGAACCACTATCATAATGCATACTTTAAATGTTGTGTATTATACGTTTTATTACAAGAGATCATTGCTGGGCACCTGTGTACCTCACCAGGTAACTCCTCTCTCTCACTATCAGAATGAATCAAAAAGACTTGATAATTATAATGACCATCACATGAAAAAAGTGACAAACCTCACACCATGCTTTCTGTTCCATGCAGAATTCAAACATTTATTTCTTCCCATGTCATATACTTTCCATGTGAGAATAACTTCTCACGCCAGGGGGATACAAGTGATTGTGCAGAGCATTGACTGAGACCTTCTGTCTTCTATCCCCAATGAGATCTTTTTGGCTGCTGACACTGATCAATGACACATGTATTCAGATGGCTGTGTCGTTAGCTGGCCACATGATTCTCATTTCATATGTGATTGCATTACCTCCAGACTCTTGGGAGAAAACACTCACATGCCATACAATTCAGCGCGTACTGTAGACCAAATAGCTGCACCCACCCTGCTGCTCTCAGTGCGAAGATCAATCCATGCACCTACTGATTTTCAGAAAGGATTTAATCTATATTCTCGCCTTGATGAAAGACCAGAAACCAAAGTAAGGCAGACGATAGCACAATTGTGACTGAATCTCGTCTTTGACCTTTCCCCTTCATGCTATCTCTGGTAAAAATCTAACTGAAACATCAGGCTTGTTTCCAAAACCCTTCGCTCCATGTCCTCCCTGGAAGCCCACTCTCTCAGACACATATCTTATCTTCCTATCATATAATCTCGAGGCCCCAGTGAGCAAACAGGCTAATCTCCTCTCTCCCTCATTAAGGACACACTGCAAGGCATTCAACATGAACTTGAGGTCTGCCCAAACTGAAAAATCCCCCTCCTGTCTCCCATCGCCTGAGACCTTTTGAAGAACACGCTTCAGTGAGTTTCCAGTTAAGTCTCTGGTGAGACAATGTCAAACATTCATACACTCAGATTTAGTGTAATGGGAATAGATGCCAACAGTGATTTATGTCATGACTTCCTCCCAGTCCCACCACCACTTCCCTTTGTTTTGGGTTTCTTGGTCTAGCAGGCCTTCGTGAACCCACCCTCCCCTTCTTATGTGCGTATGTGCAACGCATCACACTTTTTAAAAGTGCTTTACGAGTTTGTGTCTTTCACTACCATACAACACACAGACGTGGGCGTTGCAGTTAAATGGCCCAATAAACTGAGTGAAAAGATCCCTTCAGAGAGCCATCACAGGCCAAATGTCCCCAAAACCAAACCTCGCCCAGCCTAACAACACTGGCCCTTCCTGTGCGTCCACTCCGAAAGCACTTAGAGAAACACTGTATGGCCCATTTGATCAAAGTGCTTGCAGTAAACATCTGCTTTTCTTGTCAATGTCATCAACACGGCTGCCACAGTCCCACTTAAAACACACCAATAACCAGTGAAACGCAAAGTCTGAACATTTTACAGCTTTATTGATTGATTCTCAACAATAAAACATGCATTTCCGCCCAAACTTGAAGGCATTGATTAAATATTTAAACTGACCCACTGTCAGCTCAGTATCTCAGCGTTTGAATATTAAGTGAAGCTTTGAAGTGGGAGGAAACAAGTTATGTTGGACTGTGCCCGTTTTGTAATCAGTGTTTGATCAAATGTCTTTATTTTTGCAAGATAACTCAGATTGACTCTGAAAATCCTCTTGCATTAATAATTCGGCTGATGAGGGTTTGTTTTCTGTTTGTTTGTCTGTCAGGACAATTTTCATAAAAATTTGTAAAAGGGTGTATCATGGGCCAAGAAAGGATACATTAAATTATGGAGTGGATCTGAATTACAGGGCGGATACACATATTATTTTTCACTTGTTAGGATTGTGAGTTAGGGCATTTTGTCTGTCCTTCAGTCTGTGCTCTCTGATTGCCCTTCCAGTTTATTAGTTTCATCTAGAGATATTGACTGGATATGAACACTGACTTTTGAATTTTCCATCTAAAAAGGTGAACAGTTAGGAAGAAAAGTCAAACTTAAGAGAATTCATGAGCTAAAACTTTTAGAAATGAGGAGAAACACAGGCAGGCTTTGTGTTGACTCCCGTCGCTATAGAAACCTATACTGAGGCAGCGACCTGCCACATGCAATACAAAGCCAAAGAAAAAGAAGAACCAGCAGCAGAAGTATAATAAGGGTATCTATAATCCAGCTCAAGCCTTGGGGATCACTTTGCCAAACCAACCCTTTGACATTTAACATATGTTGGCAGGAGGGCATACACAGGCTATGACTATTCTTCTGAAATTGAAATTCACAGAGCTTGAAATATTTACGCTCACATAGTTGGTCACCGCAGATTTTGGCTGTAGCTGTAAAGCCATTAAATAATATTCTTACCATCTGATTCACAGTAAGAACAATTTGAATAGCAGCCCATGCCACAAGAAACAAATGACAAAGTGCTTTACTAATGTTAAAAAAAAAAACGTCATGTTCTTGTGGAGTAGGAAATGCACCTGAGCAGGTGTTTAAAAGAAGACAATGTGCAGGTAGACAGGCCTGTATTTAATAGCACAGCCCAAAGTGCTCTGTGTAACATGACACTGGCACTTTACTTTCCCATCTTTTTACCTCGTACCTCTCAGACCTAATGGCCACACCCTGAAATATCTGGCTCTCGTCTGCTTTCATGAACATTAGTCCAAAGTCTGCCAGGGCTGTTTCTGCCAGATGCTTGGAAGACCAAGATATTTAAATTTGGACCAAAGTACCTTTCCTATGTTCTTTAATTGTACATGTTTTTCACATTTCTGTATAGAAACTATGTCCAAGTCCTCTGCCTCTTCTCAGGCCAGATTTGTCACATCTCCAGAGTAACCACTTCATCTCCGCTCAAATCCAGCCCAGATCTAATGAACCTTGCATTTCAGCTTAATACCAGACGTTCTGGATATCCCAGAGATCAGTGATGTGGGACTTGAAGAAAGATTCAAAATAAATGGTCAAAAGTATTTCCACAGAGGTTGTGATATTCTGACTTTTAGTGCCTCTATAACATTTTTTTTTAACTTTTTCAACAGTTCTTTTCTCAAAGGTCCATAGAAATGAGTCAGATTCAGATATCTGTGTTGTTAGTCAAGCTTTACCATGTTTTATACACACTCAGATGTTCTTGGTTCTCCTGATATTCTGCCTGAACTTTTTGTTGCCTCTTACAAAACTCATAATTGCGGGTGATTGTTATCTTGATTAGTTATCACTGATTACTTCAGACTGTCTTAGCAAAACATCTTAACTTGCTACAGATGACAACGGAGCATTAAACAACCTTAAAAGGAGCATACTGAAAGACTTACATTTGATTTAAAAAAGCCTGGGCTCTGGCCACATGTTCTGATGACCCTTTTGACTGGTTTACTTCCAAAGTAATTTTCTGAATGAAAAATGCTTAATCATAAATGCAATTCAGCTTTCCTGCAAACACTGAAAAAAAGCAATATTGCATTTCAATACCTAATGTTTGCTGATCGTTTACTAACAATAGTCTTAGTCCTCGACAACCAGTCACTGTACAGTGAAATAGAACATCCTCATTTCATCCTTTTACCTTTACATTTGACATTGTGAAATATTGTAATAAAAGGCACATTCATTCTTCAGTTTTGGCCTAAATTGTGCTTTGCGAGGTCTCAGTGGCATTGACCTTTGACCCCTAAAGTCTAATCAGTTAATACTTGAGTCCAAGTGGAAGTTAATACCAGACTGAAGAAATTACCAAAAGATGTTCCTGAGACGGAACAGACAGACACTCGATGGACAGCAGCACGCATACAAAAGGATGGACAGACGATCCTAAAGCATAATGCCTCCCACCACTGCTTGCCGCGACCGTGGAGGTATGAAAATGAACGTGTTTTGAATCCTTTTTTGTTGATGTAACAGTAGGTGTAGCCAAAGGTGTAGCCTCTCCCCCTCTGACATCTCTCCCCTGAACTCTCCACCCTGCCTCTGACCTTCCTCCCCTGCCCCAAATGGTCCTGGACTCTAACACACACACACACACACACGCACACACGCACACACACACACACACACACACACAAAACCAACCTTCCTCATCCAGCACCAGTCACTTTTCTGCCATCTCCGCTGAACACTTTAACATATTATTAAACTGTATACCCCGATTATCTAGGCCCTTTTTTTTTTTTTTATATATATATATATATGTCACACTGTAGGACCTCGTGAAACGATATTTCAAGATTTCTGGATGTACAAGATGTAGAATTCTTGACAATAAAGCTGACTTTGACTTTTTGACTTTTGTAAGGCCCTGTTTTGTTCACTATTTAAACTCTTAGCTTGGTTTTTGCATGGTTTCAGTGATGATAAAAGGTCAATTCTGCTCTGACAGATCCCTCTCAAACTTACCAGTAGAGCAAAAGTCTTGAGTATCTCAAGTTTCATCTTCAATGATGACATGTATAGCCGCATGTCATCATTTCAGCGCTGGTTGTCTTGGTGGTGCCCAGCAAACAATGTGGGCTTCGTAAATAATTGGACAGCCTTCTGGAGAAAACCTGGTCTGATTAAGAGAGACGGCATTCATCCTACTTTGGAAGGTGCAAATCTCATTTCGGCAAACATTTCAGGGCTTTGTGGACTTAATCCATGACAAACTGGAGTNAGAGCCGCATGAAACTAGGCAAAGAGCCGCATGCGGCTCGAGAGCCGCGGGTTGGCCACCCCTGCAATAGAGCCTCAATTCAGTGGTGAGCCATTTGTCTGACCAGAGAGTGAATGAAGATAAATCCCATGAGGGAAACCCAAGCGGCCGCTGACAGTTTGTGTAAGCTGAGGAATAAAGAGGAAACTCCTAGACTGTTGTTGTTGGNNTGTTGGCACCGCTCCATCCAACTCTACTGAACAGCCAAATGTGGGTCGATAAAGAGGCCGACATGCCTGATTTGCACCAGGGGTTAGCTTCCTGCTCAATGGGAATATACAGAGATGCTGTATGAGAGTTTATGATCAATAGAAATGGCATGGGACCTTTAACAATTTCATTCATCCAGTCAATTGTTTATTTCGTCTAAATGAATTAATTGGATGTTCTTTGATCTACCAACCAACAATAATAAAAACCTCGACTCTGTTGAGTTATAGCCGATTGAGGATCTTCCAACCCCTGACATAATACACACTTTTTGTTAAATGTTAAACTTGAGAAACAGCAGCATGTATATCATGTTTCTGATTAATGCCGCAATATCAGTGTAGATAAAAGGCTTTAAAAAACGAAGAAATTGGGACTTGATTAGAAGATACAGTATGTTTTAGTTAATTAGGACTATATTTGGTGTGATGTTAATCCTTAGTTTAAAAGCTACAGTACAATAGTTAATGAGAACTGTTAGCAAGTGAGTAGAGAAGTTCAAATAAATTAGCATAAAGCATCTTTCAAAGACATTATTCCAGGTATATTCCCAACCCTTGGGAAACAAACTGTTAAAACTAAGCTCTTTCCAAACTTTGTAAAAATCCAGTTAATGAATAAACAGGTTGAAATAGTTAGCTAAAAGTAATGAATAAACAATCAAAGTAGTTAAGTCAAAGTAATGAAAGGATGAATCATTCTGGTTTTGGATTTGACAAAAGGAAACAATGAAAGTTCCTTAGTATACTTAGTAATGAGTTGAATAACATCCAGTATATAATCCATTGATGAAAACAGAAATAAGGTTTGGACTAACAGAAGCCAGAGTGTGGAACACCTGGAGAATGTATTGATGTGTGTTGCTCTCTGAAGCCAGCTGACCTGCAGCAGCTTGTTAGCAGGAAGGTTGCAACCTTTGACCTGCGCTGCTTAGTTAGGACAGGGTGGGCCATTTAAAGCTGGTGAGGGGGTGTCATGGTTAATAAGGGCACATCTGGAAGAGTTATGACCATTAGTGAAGCGCTTTGAGACTCTGACAAAATACCCTCATGAAAGGAGACACCACGCTGTGTGAAAATACAACACTTTCAAGTGAAAAGTAAAGAGCAGAAACGAGGCTTTCTCAGCCGACAAACTCAGGAAATGATCTCAAGAGTAAATGAAGCATTTAAAGAATGCTTCACCCCTTCATGGTATGGCAAGTTAAATGAAATATACCATTTATAAAAGGAAACTTGGCTGAAAAGTACCTTAATTCTCCAAATAATACACAGGAGGGGGACCTACAGTATGTCCTGCAACGGCCAGAAAAGTGTTTTCCATGGCCAAAGTGAGGACTTGTTCACATCCACGTTCAAAGGTGGCAGGAGCAGTTTACGGAGCTCTATGTAGTAAGGTTACACGATACCTCATTACACCACTGGCTGACTACTTATAAATGTTTCAGCTCTGGGATCTACGCTCATCCTGCTGTAGGGACAATGGTAGGACTCTGAATAATGCAGAACGAGCTTACAGTCATAATGAAGCCTCTGGTTTCAACACGAAAAGCCTGGATTTTAATGAAATTAGTTCTGGGAACTTTAAGGATTTTATAAAAGCCCACTGCCAAGATAATTACTGCATCTTCAGACACAATATTAATTAATTACCAATCTGAATAAAGGAATAGTTTGACACTTTAAGAGTTACCCATATCCTCGTAAAAGTTAGATAATAAGATTGATACGACTCTCATGTCTCTACGTTCTATGTAGCTAGTTTTATCTTGTGAGTTTAATCTGGACAAAGCCATCCATTTCCTCCTGTTCCGAGTCCTTACGCTTAGCTAGCTTATGATCCCAGCTCTGGCTCTAAAGTTAACCCTCAGACTCATAAATCGCTTTATCTAACTCTCAGTAAGAAAGTGAATAAGCACATTTCCCACAATGCAAAACTATTATTTTAAGGCAGAACAAAGATTATTGCAACGCGTAAACCATCTTGATACAATAAAGCTGAAGTAGATTACTCTTCAATCCTTTTGTATTTATGTGGCAGATAGACACCATAGCATGATTCAAGTTGGTGTTTTCACTCACTACATTTTGTGAGGTAGATATAATGTATTGTGTCTCTGAGCAAACAACTGGACCACTAATGGTGGTGAAAAAACTTGAATCTAGGTATTGATCACGGCAGAAACAAAAAACAACAACACATAATTTTCTCTAGTTCTCCTTTTCATATTTTGTGTTTCCTGCAGGTTACCATATGCCAATTAAGGAAAGATTTGAACTCAAACAGGATTATTCAGAGTATTTAGGTTACAGTGTAAATGTAAACATACAGTACTGTCAATAATGATCGTAAATGAAATGAGTCTGCGGTGGAATTTCAGTATTTTTCTGTAAACAACAGCTGAAAAGGAAGAAAATGGCTGAGGAGATCATTTAAAGTGAGGAATGAGAACCACGTTCATGAGTTAAGAGGAGAGGTCAACCCCAGTGCCCGGGGGGCCCATTCCAACAACGCAGCCTGTTCATACTAACTCCTCACCCTGCCTGTTTACCTCGGACTAACCTCACCACGAGCCCTTTCCGCCATCAACCCTCCCACACACCTCTCTTTCTGCATATTCTCCCCTCAAAAAAGACCCACAGAACGATCTGTCTTCCCTCAGGCGATTAGCACTGATAACCAGACAGGACCAATAAGGAAGTACCACAAATTAATCAAAGCTTATGTGTCCCAAAAGCTTTGTTTTACATCTATTTGATTAATAACTTAAACCACATCTGGTCTATATCAGCTAAACATCTTCTAACCTTTACTTCCCGTTTAAAAACCTCCTCACGTCAGTAAAGTCCCGTCTCAACCTTGCTCTGACCTGAGAAAGGAAATATGGCTGTTTGGTATTCACTGTAGCACATAACTCATAACGTGTCTGTCTTCTAACTGGCATATTTATATGAGGACAATGTCAAGGCCTTTAAGTCCATGCCTGATATCAATCTAGGAGTCTGACTTTCACAGTCCCTCGCTGGCCATGAAATGGGGGGGACATTAATCCTGGGTAACAGAGGAGCGGCGGTGGTCTGCAGCCAGTCGCTGGGTGATTCACTGCTGACCCATTCTCAGAGAGGAGGCCGTAAACAGGACTCTTGACAGTCTGCCAGCACTGATTACCATACAAATTGCTGCGGTGCGAGGTGAAGGATTTTTTAAGGAGGAGAAGGAGTTGACAAATCCACACAGAGACGTGTTTGCTTACAAGTGTCTGGTGTGAAGCTCAAACATGAGGAGTCTGTAGAGGTTTCAGCACAGGCCTCACATCCGATTGTGAGCTCATGGTGTCTGTGTGCACCTTTGTGCTGACGCAGCGCATAGCAATAGAGCTCAACGTCACCTTTGGCTTTCACAGTGTTTGTTTGTGAAACTGTCTCTCAGCAGGATGGCATGTCAGCCTCCACCTCCCCCCCTCCACTGTCGCTCCACGCCCCCTCGGGACTCCCCTTGTGTGGTCTCGTCCTCCCCTTCATATCACATTCCTCCCTTTACTTGTCTGTGCACCTTTCAATTTGCCCTGGCTGATGGATTGATACAAAGTTAGCAGGTAGACGGCGGCATCCAGACTAAAAACACATTATGGGAAAGAACCTGAAACAGAGGACAGACAGCTGGAGCAGATGGGGACTCAAAGCCAATGTTTGTGTTGCTAAATCACTATCAACAACCAAAAGGGACCTGCTGCAGCTCAACAATTGGAAACCCGCCACTAAAACTACTATCCTGCCGCTTCCAAATTTCATGGGATGTGCCTTTTGGAGTGGAAGGGGGTGCTTTGTGGCAAAAACATAAAAACAGTTCCCGCAGGTGTCAATTTGCAACCACCATCATTCAGCATCTTCCTTCTGAAGTGGCAAAACATGTGAATAACCTGGTGCATCTCTTAAGAATACTGTCATTAGGTGTAAACCCTTACAGAGGGTTGTCCTTTTCTCTAGCAGCCGGTGCTGCCGGGCATTTACAGCCCATGAGATCATGCTATAGTACGCTACATAAAGGTTTCCATTCGGTTTCTGTGCACATATAAACCTGCTTTAAAACATCAGAACAGAGCCAGAGAAGGAGAGTAATTAAAGGTAATTACATGGTATACAGAGCTTTGTTTACAAGCTAGGGTAAACATATAAATGTGTCGACAACAATGGGAGGCTGATTGGTGATGTAGTCCTATAATGCACCAGACCTTATACAGGGGAACAGAGATTCAAGGAACATTATGTCTGAGGCAACTAATACTTGTAGTGTTAGTTTAAAACAACATTTAAATGATCATAGCAAAAAAAGTTATTCATAGTGGTCATAATTGTCTAAATCTAGAGTTAGAGATAGGGAGAACATAATCAAATAAACTTCTGTTACCAGCAACTTTAAGATGAAAAGATTTTAAAACACATGGAACAGAATTTAGTACTCATTCTTCAGAGGAGGAGGAGGAAGGGAACCTCTGGCATCCCAGTGTTGAAAGTGTATTGCTTTCACACTTTTCTCTCAGGGTTGTAAACAAATGTTGTTTGTGCCATCTCTCACACCTGTGATAACTTTGTCTGCATGTGGATGCATTGTAGGCTTACACATTGTATATTAGTTATTTGACTTTAGATGGATATGGAAAGCTATGAAAAGAGGATTGATGTTACATACCGACAGCTTTGATAATAAATCCCTTTGGTGACCTCAGAGCTCTGCGCATCCACGCTTCTCTCAGCACCTCCAAGTTGTTGGCGTTCCCCTGAATGAAAAGCACCAAGTTTTCCATCCATCCCTGAAAGTACACTTCAGCTACAGCCTTGACGAGTCTCTTATTCCATGAACTACGCAAATTCTGCGCCTTAAAGTCCGCAAAAATCTCCTGGCCGCTGGTAGTGTTGCCATTAAGTTTCACTCCTCCGGCGCGCAAACTCTCCTCGTCCGGGCCGAAGACTACGGCGATCGAAGCGGCGGAGAGCTGCACAAACCGCGGCTGCTGAGACATTTCTAACACCTCTACTGGCTCCAGGACGGAGCTTTCATGCTAGAAATCTCAATGCACTTGTTAGGAGAGAGATCTCCTGTCTGAAAAATCAAAATAAACGCCGTGTTTTGCCACGCATTCCTCCAGTCCGCGTCTGAATCCTGGAGCGAGTGAAGCGCAGACTCTGGACGTCGTCCGGCTGCTGTCTGTCGGCTCCCAGGGAAACCAGTGACGCTGCAGAGGGGAGGAGGGGGAGGGCTTACACACAGGTAGACCTCCCACTGACTGTTGCTCCCAGTGTGTGTGTGTGTGTGTGTGTGTGTGTGTGTGTGTGTGTGTGTGTGTGTGTGTGTGTGTGTGTGTGTGACTGTGACTGTTGCTTCTCTTCTGTAGATATCTGCCGGACAGGTGTCGGTTCACTCATGATTTTGATTTCAGTAATGACATTTATTGTTATGTTGGGTTTTTTTGTTTGCTCATTTTTTTACGTCATAGCAGCATGTTAAAACAAGGCATTGTATAAGGGGAAATACAAGAGTAGAAAATAAACAAACATAGAATAGAAACATCTCAAAATAAAAATTAGAACAAAACTAAAAAGTAAAATATATACATGTTGACAGTGAAAGACAAAAATCTGTAGACTTTCAAATAAACACTAGAAGGGCAAAAAACAGCTAAAAAGATTGTTATAGTACAATATAATTGAATATGCGTACAAGGAAGGGCATATTAAATTAAATATAAATGTACAGTCGTGTGAAGAAAAAAGTGTTGCAGTTGTTCATTTAAAATCTCAGTTACATTTTAACAAATGTAAGGTGATGTGTAAGATAATTTAAGGATTAAAGTATCCAGGTAAGTGACCTGCAATTTGCAACACAACAACAAATCTTGTCCATAAAGACGGAAAGGTCCAAATTAGGACCAGCAACATGGAGGGCTTGTGAAGTACTTCCTGTATACGTTTTTACATACATGAATCACCATCAAAGGAGACCCAAGATAAATGAGATTCCAACATAGATTTAAAGTAGCTTTTGTTGAGTGATTGGGAGTTCATTCATAAAATATCTGATTGTTTTCTTCACTATTCTCCTCATGGAAAGTTGCTGCTATAAATCATTTAATATTGATGCCAGAGCCAATTTTTCTGCGTTGTAACCAGGGAACTCACGAGAAAAATGTAATCCCATGGAAAAAGGAAGCCTATATTGCATTTCAAAACAATGACTTGCGAAAATGCTGGTTGATAAAAGTGCTTGATCCTCAGGGAACATATATGCCGCATTAAAATGAGAACCAGTCCCCCCCCCAAAAGAGGGACCCCATTAATCCCTGCTTTTACGCACACTGTAACAGGCAGTCTGAAGCACAGACACCTCATATATCACAGTCTGAGAGCCTGTGGCTTGAGTTTCAGGAGCACTCAGGCCCCTGAGAGGCCCGGGGCCAGTCTGCCTCAGTGTGGTATTAGAGGCGGTGCGGGAACAGGATATTGCGTTTCCTCTGTACGTGAAAAGAATACATCACCTCAGCCTACACAGGATGAATTATGTGCAGTCCGTCCTGGTAGAAGCAGAGCCGAATGAAGCTGGAGGGCAGAAGAGAGAACTTGCAAAGTTTCAGTGTCTAATAAATATTCAAGTTTTTTGAGTTGAAGAAATTCTTTGTGAATAATACTTTTGGAGCTTTTGATAATCATTTTAAACCTTCCCAACCTTCACAAACAGAATATAGACACGTAACTTTTTATTTTTAGGGCGCTTCCAGAGATATATATCTGGCAGCTTAATTTTGGGGAAATTTGTATACATTTGTTTCTGTTTCGTGGAATGGTGCAATGACTCAATAAATTGTTTAACTCTATGATCATCATTCATTGTGAACACACACAGTAGATTCAAGCTGATACAGAATGAAACTACAGTCTGAATTAAGGTGAACTCTTTTCCTCGTTTTGTTTATCTTGCATGCCCATGAGCACACTCAGTCATTATTCATCCGTTTTATTGGCTCTGTTTCTCTCCCTGTTCAGCTAATTGACTCTTGCGCATAGCTGTAACAAACACCCTAGAGTTCACTGGCCATATAGATGCGTATTCAAAGTTGAACAAATACATTATTTATTTTGTAGTATTTCATGTGTTTTAAGAGAGTAGCTAGAAGAGAGTTAGCAGGAAATAGGGGGAAAGAAAAAAAAGTCCCCGGGCATAAGAGAAATAGACTTAGGGAAGGGTATTGAATATTTATTTTCAAAACATACAGTAACTTGTGGTATGTGTAATATAACACACGGACAAACACACAAAGGCATTTTTAGCACTGTTTGCTTTACATGGAAGCTTGCAGAAATGCTCTCATTGTTTGATACTGTTAACTTCCTCCCGATACAAAATATTGGCTCACACTTTTGTCTTATCTGAACATGGACAATGGGACTCGACCCAGCGGTCCGACCCGGATTCCAAATCTAAGAGCTCTTTCTTCAGAATGTTTAGTCTGCTGGTGGGACTGATTATCAAGAAGCAAAGTTCAGCAAGTCACCATAATTACATGAAATCCTGCACTGCAGCCCCTTATTTCCAATTACCATACATATCTCTCCCTCTTGCTGTGCATGAAGCAATTCCAGAGTGGTATCAGGTGTCTCTGAAGGGCCAACGACCTTGACGAGATCACAGTGTATATTTTGAAAATGATAATTTCAATGAACCACAATCCTGAACCTGAATTTTGAGTCTCTACATACAAACTAAAACATCTGGTCATGCTATAAGATCTTGGCCCTGGGGAGTCCTTCTGACTAAAACATCCCCCAGAAGGCTTCCTCTTCACCTGCATGCCAAGAATATGACCCAAATCATCCCTAAACCTCAGCAGAGTTCCTGCCCGGGAGCCAGCAGGTTCATATACGATGCTTTAATAAAACCTTCACTTTTACAAGACTTACATGTGTTATAGAGGGTGTAGCATTTCACCTATTTGTTAGGGTTAGGATGGCGCTGAGGAATTGAAATCTGAGGTCTAACAGAGAGGCCAGTGCTGCCTCATAGGGCGAGGGTCAGAGGTCATCAGAGGGTCAGGTGTTGGCCATTTGTTCAGTAACCTGTCAAAATCTCCAGAAAGGATAAAAGGATTTACATTTTGTAAGACAAATGAGGCTACACGCCTATCAGGGATTGCTTTTGTGAGTTTAGAAGGATATTTGATTTTGGGGGTTACCCTATCTTTAGGAAACAAGGAGTTGACTTTAAAAAAAACGGTTAAACACAGCCAAGTTATCTGATGTATATTTTCTTGGATCCAAAATATAATTCTGTCATCACCCTGCTTGTTAAGATCTTTTTTTTTTTATCAATGACAGAGATTTTGAAAATCTTTAAGTCAGTGAACATGCCCCGGCATCTGTCCAGGTACTCTGTTATTACCGTTTCATTATTTCAGCACTTTACCATCATGGGGGAGATCAAAGGGAGACCAGGCTGGTTTTCGTTCAGCCTCTGCAGAGCGTATTGACATTTAAGACAGTAATGTATATGCACGCTCCAGCGCTTAAGAGCACAAATCAATGCACATCTTAAGTGAAACCTGCAGGAGCCACCCACTTTAGAGTCAGAAGGGAGCCAGACAAACATAATGATAGTGTTTTGTCATAAAACATGATTACTTAAGTCTGGGTTATAATTGAGTCATGTTGTTTTAATAAGTCTATAGGCTGAGAGTGAATCCAGCAAAGCACTTAGTTCTCAGAGGAGGGTTGCTTTTCAGCATTTTAAAAGATTTTTACCAAAGAGCAAAAGAGAAAAGAAAGAGATTTACAGTTACTTTGAGCACTGTTTAGTGTATTAAGGTGCTGAGTGATGGTTTACACCCACAGCCCTATGAACCACACACACACACACACACACACACACACACACACACACACACACACACACACACACACACACACACACACACACACACACACACACACACACACACACACACACACACACACACACACTCACACACACAAAAGACCCTGTGGATATGCTGTAGATCACAGCCATGTGAGAGATGTCTGCAGCTGCACTTTGAGGTTGTGTGAGAGTCAGGAGGGTCGGGTGGTTTAGTCTCCTCTTTCTTCCAGTTTGTGCCCAGCCAAGTTCACAGGTGCAACGACTCTCATCAAACACTGACCTCCGTAAAGCCATAACAGGGTGTTTTTGTGTTCCCATGGGAGTTTCTCACGGAATTAGGTGGTGGGCGAACAGGCAAAATAAGAAGATAGGGGTTTGTTTTCTAAATCTTCTGAAAAAAAAACAGTTTTTTTTACAATGTAGGAAAAGGAGAAGTTGTCCTTACAACTCAACACGCCTTAGCAGGTGCCAGCATGCTAACAGTTGATACCACAAAGTACAGCTGAGGCTAAAGAATAAAGATGTGCTGTGTGTGCATGGATTTGGCAATCGAACCAATATTTCTGGAATTTGTCATCCAAAGAAATGCTCCCTAAATGCTAAAACGTATTGGGTTTGACTCTTGGAGTATCCTTATGTGAGTATTTGCAGTTTTGTTATATATATTATTGGAAATTGAATTTCATGAGGTTATTGAGTGTTTGTCAGTAAACCAAGCAATTTGATGAAATTACATTTTTTAAACTATTGTCTGACATTTTATTAAAAAAAAATAGTTATTGAATGATTACTGGACCTATAGTTTTGAAACTGTTTCCAGGTCAAAGATAGTTTTTTCAAATATCAATAACTTGATTCAGTTTATTGACACTTCACATTTAGTTTAATATATTTGGCTTTTTCATGAATTCATTTAATTCTGCGTACCAATTCTAAGAAAATGTATTTTACTCCGTTTACGGTCAGCAGGTTATTTGGACCTATCCTCTAAATGCACATCAGACGACTTCTTCTGATTGGCAGACTTCAAGGCTTATTGCGGTCTGTGATGTGTCATCTGTCACCAAATTAACATCCAGGCTGCTACATTAGACCAGGATCTAAATGACCGGAGCTTTGAACTAAAAAAGCAGAGCCTGAAAGCGCTAATGTGACATCAAAGACAGCAAATGTGTGCAGCATATGAGCTTCGTTAGAGGAGGAACAAGAAATATCTATTAATGTTGAGCCAGAGAAAGATACTGAGTAACACATGCTGTTACTGCTCTTACACAGAGATAAACATACATGCGGGAACACACAGAGGACACTGTTAAGAGCCCGCCTCTATGTTCCCAGCGACCTCTACTAAAGGTGAGGCAAAGCATGCAGGAAATGCCTCATGGTGACTTCCTGGCCTGTTTTAGAGCTTTGAGAAAGGAAGACGTTCAGGAAGGAGGGAAAGGGGGTATGTCGAAGACAGTTACTCGTTACTTGGGACATGTTGTTTGATCGTTAAAGTACTAGATGTCAGAAGATGGTGGAGACCAAAATCTGAGTTAAAAGACTGAATATAAGACGTTGTCAGGTAGTCACAAAATGTTTCTGCCGCCCCCGCATGGAAGGAAGATTATTTATTGAAGTTTTTATAAAGTATACTACTTGTTGACTTGTTGACGTCAGCAAATCTCTAGGTCAATTTGTAAAGAGAGACCTTTTAGAATTCCACCTTAAATAACGAGGATGCCATTAGACTAAATGTTTCACCTTCAGCAAATCATGAAAAGACATACGTTTAAAACCACACTACCCTTTCTGTGGCTCTCATCCCCAAGCCCAACTGTTCCTAGTGAAGATGAACACCGGTTGAAAATATATTCCTTCATATTAAAAAGGGGGCTAGGAAATGTTTAAAGTGTTGGGCACTGAAGTTTTTAGCAAACTCTACTTAAACAGGGTCAGTTTTCAGAAGCAGAGTAACACACATGTAGCATGTTAGTGAGTATTTACAGAAGAACGGTGTTATGGCTGGGGTTGACTAAAAAATAAATGACAGTGTTTGTGTTCATCATGATGAAGGGACAGCAGGGTGGCTGAGTGATTGGTTATTAACTCATTCTGGACAATAGAGGTCTAAGGCACAGAACAATGATATATATTAGGATTTTCTTAGGATCGGTTTACTGTTAGTCAAGTGGGATTTTTCAGAGTGCACAATATGCAGAGATGTGTATTTAACATACTGTATGTGTAGGTTTTAGCATGTTCATCAGACAAAAATGCTCTAGAGTCTTTTGTATTCCAAATAATCCTCTCATCTAAGGAGAATACTGTAAACATCTCAGATCAGGCTTTTAATCAGATCAGAGCATGTTGTAATCAGACAAATTACCACTAATCTAAGACAGAGGGAAAAAAACTGAAATACAAATCAAGCATATATTCAGATGTTTCACATTTGTCACTGATATTTAAATTGGTTCTTGGCCTGCTGACCCTGCACACCTGCAGCCTTTCCACGGACTGCTACTTAGCGTACCAGCTGGCCTGAATGGAAATGTTTCCTGTGTTCATACACACACGCACACATTTTGACCCATGTTTGCATGCACTGTGTCAGAGACTAGAGATGTCCCTATCCGATCACGTGATCGGGGATCGGAGCCGATCACGTGATTTTCAAAAGATCAGAATCGGGAGAAAAAAATCGGGGATCGGGATTTTCTTTTTTTTTTTTTAAATACTTTTTTATTTTTTATTAATTGTTACAAAACAAAAATGCCCATGTTCAAGTCTTAAAGTCATCCTGAGGCCTTAGTTTTGGTTTCAAATGACACAACATCATGTATGTGTTGCTTCTATGGGGCTTGTTTTCATAGACCTGGTTGCTTATTTCTCTCAAATCTGGCAACAGAGTGGGCGCAGTGTCTAATTGTAGCAGTAAGCTAACGAGTACTGATAAGCTTTATTTTGTTTTGATCCAATGCTGCACAACTGAACTGATCCAATGCTGCTGTGAAAAAAAGAAGCTATATCCATGTTGGATAGAATATCCAATTTAAATAAAAAAATAACCTTAAGGGACAACTTGAATGCTTTTTTTTCCTCTTAATGCTTAATGCATTGCATAAAGATCGGATCGGGAAAAATCGGTATCGGCAAATTGTCAAAATCCAATGATCGGAATCGGATCGGGAGACAAAAAAAGGTGAT
>NW_011367001.1:0-11458 GCF_000735185.1 Notothenia coriiceps
TTTAAAAGATTTTTGGTCGAGCCAAAGTGCTGTACATATAATAATTACCTTACAGTAAGGACACTATACAGTAAATACAACAGCGCAGTTAGTGCAGAATATCAGTATGAGAAAACGACACCCTCTCTCCTTACTTAGACCCTCTGTCCTTAGACCCTCTGTCCTTAGACCCTCACATTGTACAAGGAAACACTTCCGAAAAAAAAAAAACACAGTTTAAAGGGGGAAATGGGAGAAACCTCAGGGAGAGCAACAGAGGAGGGATCCCTCTCCCAGGACGGACAGATGTGCAATAGATGCCGTGTGTAAATCGAAAAGATAATACATTTACAACATAGGTAGACCAAATGTTTGGAAATGCATGTGTCTATAATAAGAAGATGAATCCATGAGGATGTCAACAATCCTGTGGGAGCCTTCAGGGAGGCAGCACGACGAGACCCAGGCAGGACCACAGAGACTGGCCCAGCCACGACCCGAAGTCCACGACTTAATCCAGGACTCAGGATAGAGGATCCAGGGCACAGGACCACAGCAAGAGGATCAGCCTCGACTCCGGATCCCGGCGTAGATATAGATCACAGGGGCACTGGTTCGAATCCCACTGCAGTCAACATTCCGCTGTGTCCTTGGACAAGACACTTCACCCCAACTTGTTCCTGTGGGGATTGCCCACAGTATTGAATGTATGTAAGTCGCTTTGGATAAAAGCGTCTAACGAGTGACATGTAATGTGAAGTCACAGAGAAAACGACCACAAAAGGAGTAAAAAATGAACATCGAGATGCAAAATGACTTTAAAGAGACTAAAAACAACCGTCAAATTATAAAAGATCACGCAACGAGATACAGGACTACCATAACAGCAAAAACAATGGTCAGTAAAACATGCAAAAAAAAAGACAACAGAGACTTAATCTAATCACAAAAAATGCAAAAACAACAAAAAAGAGAAAAACTGACCTTGAAAAAGTTCACAAACTATTACAAAAGTTCTTAAAAATGAGCATGGAGATCCAAAATGGCCACATAAAAGCTTCTAATGGCCACAAAGAGATACACTATGAGTACGAAGAGACGATAAGGAGGGCGTCTTGCTCCTCTGACTGAGTGGCCACTTCCACGCCCCCCCATCCCATTGCAATCAGCAGATATAGCTGTTAAAAAACCCAGAGTTCACTCTCTTGACCTGTATTTTAATTTACGCTTATCATTTAATTAGCAACTTTAATGGACTTTTTTATCATTACCAGCAAACAGCGCCTGTAGGATGGAGCCGCCTCCTTAATTGGAGAGTCTTGATGATCCATTGATCGAGGGCTCGACGCTCTTAATCTGCACGAGGCTCTTTCTCCGTGTCACATCTAGTTAGCCGTTTTATGAGAGGCCGATAAGCTCTACTGATTCACTGTTTGACCTTTAAATGCACCCTTATCAATACACTGTACTCCCTCGGCTGCATGCGCACTTTACATGTGACAGTGACGGATGATTCTCTAACTCATGTCGAAGGAAACGTCAATAAATCATGCAGGAACGAGTCCCAAATCTGGTTCCCTTGGCTGGGAGTCAATGGTTTTTAGAATGTTTTGACATATTTTTGAAGGCCGACCCAGAATTTAGCATCACACGGGGCACCCTCTACAAAAAGCTGATGGGATTTTGTATTATTGCAGAAAATAACAAATGTTTATGACAGAATAATCTCATATACTACATATTAACACTAAAGCACGGTCACATGACTTCACCACCGCTAAGCTAAAGGAGGCTAATGTTGGCCGTGATGATGTTTAGTCGTCTCATTTAGACACTTGTCAGCAACCGACTTTTTTTAATTCACCACTGGGGTATTTACTGAAGTATTCAAAGGTGGGGTAGGTAAATTTGAGAAACCAGCTCGAGTGCGCTAGAATTAGAAAATACACAACCAGAAAAAATCTGCCACTTCCTTACAGAGCCCCTCCTCCAACACACACGAACGCGCACATGACCAATGAGGGCACGAGATCAGTTTGTGCACAGATGGAAAGCTGACAGGCAGGTAGTCCATCCAATCATTTGAGCCGGGCCAGCTAAAATGGTTGGTCGTGCTTTTATACAGTAGGCTACTATGTATACGGCTGCACAGATGAAATTATTTTGTGGATTTTTTGTCAAAGCACTTAAGATATTCATTGATATCGGGATGTTTAGAGCATTCCATGGAATATAACAAAAAGTGTATCTCGAGCCGGTTTCTCAAATTTACCCCACCTTTAATGTCGTACATATTGAATTTTCCATTGGATTGGTTTCAAGGGAACCAGTGCGATGCCTTCAGGGACAGCCTAGAAAAAAGGCGTCATTACTGCACCACTCAACTCTAATTATGTTTCAAAGGGTCAAAGGCCGCGTTGGGATATATTGTTTGGCTGTGGGTGTTGTCCCCACAAGTTCAATTACATTCTCCCTTTGTGTTTACAGGCAATAGATGTCGCTTTTAAAAAGATGATGGAAAGCAACTCAGATGTAGCCTATTAAAAGACGGAGAAAAATGCTTTTGTGTGCAGCGAACAAAAGGACACGGAGGACTTTCTCCTCAAAGCATCTGTTTGTGTCCGATTACACAAACCTGGGATGTATTCTTCTTCATGTGTTGCTGGAGAGGAAACACAGCACCTCAGATGTGTCTCTTTTGGAGGCGGATCTGAATGCTTGAGAGGATGTTGTGAAGCTCATTGTTTCCGCGGCGACGGCGGCGTCTGTAATTACTGAAGCAGCGCTTTGTTTCACGCTGAAAGGATGCATTCAAACACCGAGACTGAGACTTTGCAGATGACTGAATGCAATGAGAAACAGACACGAGGGCTTGTGGGGATCTGGGGATGCTTATCTTGATGATTCCATTAATCACACACACACACACACACACACACACACACACACACACACACACACACACACACACACACACACACACACACACACATAGAAACACACTTGCACGGAAATTATATGAATTCCGGGCAATTAGCGGAAACACACAGATTATCTAATTAGTACAAAGGTGGGAATTAGTTCAGTCGTTTTAAAGGGATTTTTTTAAGTGGAGTTGTGTGAGGTACTTATTTATAGCATATTTTTCGACAGTATGACAGTCGGCACTCTGCCCAATGATTGTAGTATTGTAATGTACTTTAGCCATCTAAAAAATCTATTTACTTTATTAATATCTTAAACTGATGAAAATGCACTCTGTATGAGACTGAATAAGATCACTAAAGAATGAAGAATTACCAAAAAGCGTCTTAAATATGACTAACATATGGACAACTAAGGCTCTCAAAAGACATAAGAATGACTTAAAAAGACAACAGAGAAATGTAAAATTACCACAATAAGACTCAAAATGACTTAAAAGAGGTGCAAATTGACAACAGAGAAACGCAAAATGACCAAAAAGAGACAAAAAGCGAGAAACTGAAACTGATCACAGAAGATATCTCAAAACGACAACAAAGAGGATCAGAATCATCACTCAAAGATACCAAAACGACCACAAACAGACCAAAGACACTCTCAATTATCCCAAAAAGACCAATAAGGACCATTCATAGTTATTCTGCTTTACATTGCTATCAGGCAGTCCTTTCTTAAAAACCACCAAACTTCATTTTCAAAAGTTGTAATTTTACCTTGCAGATCACAGGTCTTTCTAATAGAGCTGCTTTCATTGGTCAGTTAGTTTGTGTTATTGTGTGACCTATGGACTTTTAAACGGGCAGTTCTGATTCCAAAAAGTGACATAATTATACCCAAACAAACTAACCAATCACAGCAGCAGTAAACTAGAAACCCCCATGTATTGTTCGGTAAAATTATATATTTTTCAGTGAAGTCTGGTTCAGTTTAACAGCAATTTCTGTAAGTAATAAACTGACAATGGATAATTCCCTCACGAATCAGTCCCTTTACATTCTCACTACAGCTCTGTACATGAATACTTTATCCTCCTGTGTCATTTCCCATCCTCACGCCCTCCTACTAAGAGGGAAATCACAGCAGGCGTACGCACGCCTTTCATTGTTCAAACTCATAACTTATTAAAACCCACATAAAGGGCAGTCACAGAGCTGGTGGGGCGCACTATGAACCACAGATAACGCCGGATGGTTTCCACTACAGATCTGGTTTTATCTTTTGCCGAGTCCAACAGGATCTGCAGCAAAAAACTGGAGATTTGCAACGTTTGGTCTAATTTCTAGTCAGAATTTCTTTACACTTGATATAAGACATAATATCTTAAAGCTATAGGTAGGAATGGAGAAACCAGCTCGAGTGCGCTAGAATTTGAAAGTACGCAGCTAAAAAAAACCTGCCCCTTCCTTCAGACTTCCTCACAGAGCCCCTCCTCCAACACACACGAACGCGCACATGACCAATGAGGGCACGAGATAAGTTTGTGCACAGATGGAAGGCTGACAGGCAGGTAGGTCATCCAGTTATTTTAGCCGGCCAGCTCAGATGATTAGTCGTGCTTTTTACAGTGCTACAGCTTCCACAGATGACATTTTTGTATGTATTTATTGTCAACGCATGTAGGCTATTCATCGCTATCGGGATGTTAAGAGCATTCCATGGAATATAACAAAAAGGGTTTCTGAAGTGAATTACCTACCCCACCATTAAGAAGTAAGATTGCAGTGAGATATAGGGTCTTGTTTTTAAACAAAGCATCTTAAGTCAAAGACTCTTGAAAACATATTTTTTTGAGTTGTATCTCAGATGGAACAAGGTTTTATTGACATGTCACAGGGGTTTTTAAGCTGCTTTCGGATTCGTAAAAGATGGATCATCTTGTTTTAAGAAATAAATCTTATTTTAGAAAAACTATTTGTAACATTTGAGCATTTCTGGCAGATTTTGTAACATTTCCTGGTTCATGTAAAAATCTATGTCAAGTGTAGTTTTCCAGGCTAATACCAACATCTTATTCATCTCGATATCCCATCTTATTTCATGAAATCTTACCAAGCCAGTTTACCCTTCTTCTATTGGCAGATTAACAACACCTTGTTTCCATTATTTTTCTACTTGTTTTTGGAGCAGCATGTTCCAGTGTAGCTCTTATCCCCGCAGTGTAAGTGATATAATGTAATGTATGAAATGAGGAGTCTGCATGAGGACAGCTGCTAACACAAACATGGCTCTCTTCCTCCTGCTTAAGGCTCCAGCCATGAATCAATTCATCTTCTTCATTCTGACACACAGTCACCACGGGAGGTGGACCACAGTGCTGCAGAACAGAGACATATCTCTCTGTGTGTGTGTGTGTGTGTGTGTGTGTGTGTGTGTGTGTGTGTGTGTGTGTGTGTGTGTGTGTGTGTGTGTGTGTGTGTCCTAGACTGATGGCAGATTCAATTTAAGCTCACTTGAGCCCCGTGCGGATTCATCTTATCTGTGACATGACTTTACATTGCATTAAATCAGATTGTTCTTAACGTGTATGTGGACCGGAAGCTTCTCTTTACACGGGGAAATCGAATAAAAATATGGCACTAGGTCTGCTGACGATGAAAGATGATATTTTAATATTTTCATTTAACAGCATGGGATGATGCAATACCAAGACGTAGGCATAATACAAAGCAGCAAAAAACAACAGATGAAGCAACCTTGTTATTGAGCCAAATGTGAGTACCTAATCGGTTCAAATTCCTCCTAAAACATATGATAACATTTCAAGGGAAAATGGACAAACTACAATAAGACTTTTTTTCATCATAATTGACTATGACTTGTTGGGCATTTGTTACTTTTAGTGCATATTATAATTCTTTTTTGATTCTTTAAAACCTGATACACTAAAATGATTTTTTTCCCCCCTATTTATGACATACAAATATCTTTTTTAAAACATAAATAACTATTACTTTGTGTCCCGCTTTTTTAAATGTAGGCTACTTTTTATAATAACTATACCCTGACTTTTTTATGACATAATATGCTATGACTTTATTTTGTGCTTTTTATAACAGGCTATTATGACTATTTACAATCTTTATTTAATCATTTGTGTAATATTGTGAACCCTAAGCAATTCTGAGAATGTGTCTGCTTTCAGGTGTTTTGTTTAAGAAAATGTTTCTTCCAGTGTGGCCATCATCATTGATTATGTCAGGAGCAGCTGATAAAACGTCCACGGAGGCAGCATTTAATGGCAAATATGTCGTTTGTCGGTGGGAGCCTGTAGCAGCGCTGAAAACGAGGACAGGAATAAAACTGATGAGACTGTTCTCCGACCGGCGGCATCATCTATTGAGGAGGGAGGGAAAATGGGAGGCGACAGCCGGGGGTGAGTCGATAACGACCTGCTGGTTTATCAGAGCGACTCTCTGTTCACAGGCAAACATCTCCATCTCCAACCTCTGTGTGTGGTAACACAATAACTAGGAGCTGACCGGATTCCGGGGTGGTGTGACCTGCGAGGATATGACTGATGTGAGGCATACTGTGCACAATAGCCGACACAGCTCCATGCTCAACACCCACTGATGCATTTGACTCTGAGTTTTGACACCAAGCATTCCATAGACTGTATAGAAGAAGTGTTAGAGTGACAATGTTGTTAGTTAGAAAAATGTCACAATATAACTAGCATGAACTAAGAACAGGCGATGAAAGGGTTAAGTTGTGGGCGACTGTGGCTGCGAGGTCGCATTTCAATCAGAAGGTTGTCGGTTGAATCCCAGCTCCCAACGCTTACTCGAGCAGATGGCAATGGTATGATTGGATGTGAATGATGACTTGTAGAATGCAAACCTTTGAGGGGTCGTAAAGAGAGGATAAAGTGCTATACAAGTACTTATTGTTTTTCATTTTTGTTAAGCACTTTGAATTGCCTTGTGTTGAAAGGTACTATATATCTAAACTTGCCTCGCCTTGTCTTGCCTTACAGTCCATTTACCATTTACTTTTGGTAAATCCACAGCTGTCAGAGCTGCATGCCCAACACGGGCTGATGGGTTTGACACTGAGTTTTTACACTAAGCTTTTCTACCATAGACTGTAAGAAGTGCTAGAGTAACATCCATCACCATCTTTGTTGTTTGGACCAGAAGTTACAACAAGCGTCCAAAGAATAACTGGATAACTAAAAAGAGGTTTTTCTTGTGAAAAAACAACTTACATGAACTAAGAACACACTATGAAAGGGTTCATTTAGGGGCGACTATATGGCTGCGAGGGAGTGTGATCGTCTTTCAATCAGAAGGTTCTGGCCAAGGTTATATGAATGTGCTGTATAATGCTCTGTATGAATGAGGTGTGAATGATGACTTGTATCTAAAGCTCATTCAGGGGTCGTAAAGAGAGGATAAAGCGCTATATAAGTGTATAGTCCATTTACCATTTACTTTTGATAAATCACAGCTGTCTGAACTCCATGCTCAACACCCGGTGATGGAGCAATCTGTATGATGGAGATAGTTTTGACAAGCATTTCTACCAATTACTGTA
This sequence comes from Notothenia coriiceps, assembly GCF_000735185.1. Lineage (NCBI taxonomy): Eukaryota > Metazoa > Chordata > Actinopteri > Perciformes > Nototheniidae > Notothenia > Notothenia coriiceps. The sequence continues at coordinate 7,501 of NW_011367001.1, forward strand.
TATAAGAATTGTGACATCATCACAGATTTGTTTTGTGCACTACTGCTATATCACGTTTTGTATTTTGACAGCTGCCATCTTTGTTTATTTGGACCAGAAGAGACAAAGACAGAGGGTGCAATGTACAACCACATTCCTACAAAGACTTTCATAAGTACTCAAATGTTACACTTACACAAACTGAAAACACACTATGAAAGGGTTAAGATTGTAAGACAAAAATATGGAAAAATGCCATAGTAGCAACATGTCAATCACATGGTCGTCATATCCTGTACAAGGTGAAACATGGGAACTTATTTTCATACACAAATGTCGCTTTCTCAAAATGTCACCAGTAGCCTATAATTTTTCTTAATGACATGAAATTATAAACAACAAGTGACCACTACATTTTGAATTAATGTTATGAACACTGATGTTTATGTGCCTTTTTCTAATGTGTTGGAATAATTGTTCAATAAAGTTGAAAAACTACGAAAAAACTAAATAAACATAGGAAATAATTGTTCCCATTATTCGCACCGAAATTGAAAGCAGCATCAATACACCTGTATTATTGATGCTGCTAAGAATGTACTTTAGCTTTAAAAGTGATGTTATTTTACATCTTAAAGATGTATAATGGTAACTGGATAAACCTATTTCATGCGGAAACGACCCTATGACCCTAGACAGCAGTCTAAACTTGGATGCTGGGGCAACATGGAGGAATTTATCCCTTAAAATGGAGCAAGGATGGAGGAACTAAAGGACTGGAAGGTGACAAAACATGTGGATACCTGGGAAGGGTGAGTTCACATTTATTTTTTAAGTATTAATAAACCACTGATTGCTGTTGGGTTTTAGCTGTTAGCTTTAGCCGTTAGCTGTTTACTTTAGTCGTTAGCTGGTAACTTTAGCCGATAGTTGTTAACTTTAGCTGTTAGCTATTTACTTTAGCTGTTAGCTGTTAACTTTAGCCGATAGCTGGTAACTTTAGACGATAGCTTTTAACTTTAGCCCTTAGCTGGTACCTTTAGCCGTTAGCTGTTACCTTTAGCCGTTAGCTGTTACCTTAAGCCGTTAGCTTTTACCTTTAGCCGTTAGCTGTTACCTTTAGCCGTTAGCTGGTACCTTTAGCCGTTAGCAGTACAAGTTGTTCGGCTCAAAGTTGTCCTGTATTATTTCTCTCTTTTTGTATTATGTCTCTCAAGTCAACACTAAGTGAACGACAACTCCTTATGAGTTTACTTTATACCCTTGGAAATAATAGACCATGTTTGGTATGAAAATCACCATTACTATAAACATAAAAACATCAAACTGAAGTTAAACACAATAATTTTTCAGAAAACGAATTGTGAACTGTTTGTCACTAATTAATAAATATTCGTTGGGAGTTTGGTGAATTTAAAAGTACATAGTGTGGCAATTTGGTGATAAAAATCCAAACATCCTTTATTAAAAAAAAATTTAACTCTCAAATAAGTGTAACAGTATTAGTAACATTTATCAACAACAATGTTGGTGCTAAGCAGATCAAATGATCACCTGGGGGTCCTAGGCACTTAATATAAAACGTGAATATCGAAGTGTAAAAGCTCCTCTCATGTATTAAAATCAAAACCAAAATAACGGCTAACTATAACTACTGCTATTGAATAAATAGCATATTTTAAAAGGTTAAAACTATTTTTTAAATTAGTTTTATTATCCCTTGATTTAAAAACAATTTTTTAGAAATGTTTTTTTTTTCCGTTGTGTTTCTCAAATAATACATTTAAATATGCAACCCAGTCTCATGGAATTTCGTGTTATAGTCACGAAATTAATTTAATCTATTGATTCGTGTTCACCAACACGATTTTGCTTTTTTTTCGTATCACACAGAACGATTTATTTTAAAAGCAATGTATTTCTATTGGTAGTATGTCTCGTGGCTGCACCACGTCTTTTTGTCCGGTCGGGTCTTGGAATACCAGAAGCTGTGTGGTTCGTAAAAACATTTTCTTACTCAATATCTTACCCTAAGCCTAACCCTTTTTATTTTAAATTGTATAATGTCGGAGTTTTTTTGCCGCCCGCGAGGAAAAGAAATGGGGATACAGAATACTGAAATCTGTATTTTTTGTCAGCTTTTTTTCCTTCTAATTTGTTATTATTTGGTGCAGGCACGAAACATAGTACCAATAGAAATACATTGCTTTTAAAATCGTTCTGTGTGACACGAAACAAATGGCGAAATCGTGTTGGTGAACACGAATCAATTTCGTGACTGTAACACAAAATGCCATGAGACTGTGTTGAAATATGTTGACAAATCTCCATGTATCAATATTTCGATTAAAAGAAGGGCTGATCAGATCTCACCACCATCGTTTCTTTTTTCATTGATAATGAGAATAATAGGGCAAAAGATGACCAATCCTTGATACATCGTAATTGCAATATCAGTCAAAATAATCGCAATTACTTGTTTTTTCCAAATTGTGCACCGTAGTTCAAGTCACATTAGGATAATTATTATTATGCAAATATAACATATTTAAATTTGGACTTGAAATCCTTCACTTCTGGAGACAGTCCATCATATTTGTGTGTGAGCTGAGAGGGGCGGACAGCTAAAGCCAGAACACAAACAGAAGTCACAGAGGAGTTGTGGCATGGCGTGCTGAGCGGAAAGAGGATAATCTACAGAAGAAGCAGAGAGAGACTTAGTTCCTCTGACTTTCACTGCCCTGTGCTTTCGCTTTCTTTGCTGGGTGGCAGATGAAAGGTCTCTGTGCTCTCTGGCGCTCGTTTGATTTCTCTGTGTCATTCAAATGGAAAGGAAGTCTGTTTGTTTGCACACAGTGAATACTAATACCCCATCACTATTCATTGTACACACACTCCAGTCTTAACTTGCTTTAGTCAGTGTGTTCATACCTTCTGAAAAGCAAAGGTAGCAGCGTACAGCAGGGGCCAGAGGCATTATATGTGATATAAAAAGCTTGACTACCATTAATGGGCAATATAATGCTGAATGGATGAGTTATTTCATTATCCTAACACAAGACTAAATATGGTCTTATATTTGGGATTACATTTATATATTCACTTTAAAATGTAATATTCCATCTGTCACATACTTATGTATATTATTTATATCTTCTTATTGTCAATTTGTAAATTCAACATGTATATTTTCTACTTTCTTGTTTATATCTTTTAATTTTTATTGCCATCTCTTTTTATGCTGATGCAACGCAACAAATTCCCAAATTGAGACGAATAAAGTACTATCTTATCCTATCTTAATATCCTAAGTGTTGTTCGTTTTCCTGGTGTTGAGAGTAAAGTGAAGGATTTTTCTGAATTTACCAGATAATTCAAGCTGAGAGGACATTATGCTCATGTTCAGGTTCATATAAGTGTCTGTGACATGTCTCCATGCTTTAATGTTCAAAAAGCTCTTTATTTTTCTCATACTGCCTGTGCTGCAGAATCTCTTTTCACCCTCTGTCTGAAACCAGAGCCCAGTCTGCTCTGATTGGTTAGCTGGCCAGCTCTGTTGTGATTAGGGATGTCCCGATCACCTTTTTTTGCTCCCGATCCGATTCCGATCATTTGATTTTGACAATTTGCCGATACCGATTTTTCCCGATCCGATCTTTATGCAATGCATTTAGAGAAAAAAAAGAAAAAAAGCATTCAATGAATGCTTTTTTTCTTTTTTTTCTCTAAATGCATTGCATAAAGATCGGATCGGGAAAAATCGGTATCGGCAAATTGTCAAAATCAAATGATCGGAATCNGAAGAGGAGGCGGAGCTAATGCCTGATCAGAATTCTACCAGAGATAAAGTTAAATTCTGCTGTGATAAAAATCCATCCTGTTCTAAACCACATCAAGGATTATTTCTGAAACAGTATGGCACTCAAATGCTTTTTCTCTTGCAGGTTTATCACAAGATTTACTTTCCTGCTTTTTTACA
>NW_011367001.1:11498-16116 GCF_000735185.1 Notothenia coriiceps
CTCCTCTTCTTGTTTTGTTTCAAGCTAAGGACCCAAAATCCGCGTTTCTCTAAAAGGGCTGCAAAAGAGGGGTTTGAGCAGTATGAGGCATGGCTACAATGGGTGATCTGTTTGGTATTTTGAAAAAAAAACTTCTCAGACATGTTTTGTATAGGTATGGCCCTCCAATATATGTTTCCAATATAGCATGATAGGGCCACTTTAAATGTTTGTGATAGGGCATACTTTTTAAGATTCTGTATGTACATTTCTTTTATTTAGAACAAAGCACATGAATGGACAATATAAGTCAATAAAAAACAATAAGAAAAAAACAAACGAAAGATTTTTATAATTGTTTCATATGCTTTGGATTCAATGCATGATAAGACAGGCTTTTTTGTTTTCTTATATTCATACTGTATGTAAAAAAGAAAAAAAATCATTTCGAGCAAAGATCATAAAAAGACTAAATAAATACGAATCACCCACGGAACTTGTCAGATTATAAAGTTCAGTAATGTTTAAGGGCATCGGATCTTAGTCCTGCTTTCCTAATCATGCACTATAGTTCATTCAAACTAAACCTAATGAGTCACCCACTGCAGAATCCCCTCAGAAACACCAATTAGTTTCTGTTTTGGCTAGTTCCAGTCTTCCTGAAGGGCCCGAGGCGGTTAGCACACATCTGAAGTGTAGTCACAAAATACACCAATAAACAGAGGGATACTATGTACCCTTCTACTCTTCATACTGTAGCTTTTATATTACTTCTGTGACTTTAAGCATGGTACCTCAGTCTCCCTCGTACACAGATATATTTAGATATTATTTTTACACAATCCCAGTAGGCATACGTGCTCATTTTTTTAAATAATAAATCACTTTTTATCTTACCTCTATGAATAGGAACAGACTGTGGGAAATCAATCAGTGCGGATGTGACTAAAAACAAAACTGAAAGCATAATCAATCATAATTGTTATATTCCATAAACTTACTTTCAATTCATTAAAGGTCCACTTCAGGGATTAGTTCTGCATTTCCATAAAGTGCTGGTACTTGTGACACAGATTGCAAAATGTTAAAAATTGAAGCAGCATATGCAGAGATTTTGACTTTTGAGCATTTCATCAAACTCCAAAAACAGCACACTTCCCACAAGGCAGGTTTATAAGCTCTTGTGGTAAGTCCACCCTTTCTATCCTAACTTCACATCCCCAGATTGTGTACCCTGGTCCTTGGATTAATTTACTACGGACTACAGACACTTGCTGGAAATGCTTTTTGGTTTGGACATTGGTTTGAATTGTAAACCCCCTTTGGTGAATGTTTCATTAGCTTTGTCCTCCGTCTAATTACAACCTGATCACCCAGGGTGCAGGAGGGTGCAGGTGGAAGAATTTCGTTTTCTCTTCTTGTCCAGAACCCTTTTACCCTAAGGAGCATCTTTTCAATGTTAGGCTCTGTTACTTTCCACTCCTTTTGATCTGACTCGTGGCCTTCTGCAGAACCACAGAATAACTCTTCTTGATTGAGGAGCTAAGGGTCCATGCAGAGCAGCTCGGCTCTTTCAGCTTAACTCGTTTTATTTCTGTCCTAATTGAGGATATTGAGCAGTTCTCTTTTCCTCTGATCTACCCGGCCGTAGTGAGCCGACCTTTCTTTAAAGTTCCCCCCTTTGGCTCCAAAAACCAAACAGATAATTGCAGCATTACCCATAATCCCCTCTGTTTCAGCCCTGTTTCAAAAGTGCTGATTCTCTGTCTGTTACTTTAGATGAAAATAAGGAGCCCCTCCCCACGCCCCTCTGAGAGAGATTTGGTTACAAAGAACTCAATGGTGCTCTAGGAGGAGACTCCTCCTAGAGCACCATTGAGTTCTTTGTAACCAAATCTCTCTCAGAGGGGCGTGGGGAGGGGCTCCTTATTTTCATCTAAAGTAACAGACAGAGAATNTCACAAGGACACAATATGGCTCTGCTAAAAACACTCACTCTTACACGCACCAAAGTTATATTTATCTAATATTTAACTCCCTCCACCCCCGCATACAATCCCGTTTAGAAGCCCCTCTTCTCTAATTCAACAACGTTGGACGAAATGACATTAAGAGAACGGAATTTACAATTAAAAGGCTCTTCAACGTGTGTTGCTAACTTGATCCGGAATCCTAGCTTTATCTGTTATCTGTAAACGTTCCCTAAATATATTAATTTAGGGATAATCCACTGACATCCTTTAATACACATGTTAATTTGAATCAGATGTACTGATAATATCCGCAATATAAATCTTTAAACTTCTTCTTACCTTTAAAAGTCCGTCACGAACGGTCTATTATGCTGCAACTCTACAGCTCTGCTAGCCTTGGCGCTAACTTCCGGGGAACGATTGAGAGGCTCCACGATCCGCCATTGCTGTAAAAAAGTGGTCCATTGGAGTGAACGGAGATGACGTAACTCTCAGTCTATACGGCGCTGGTGGGGTCTGTAACCACTGCAAGAAGTTTGCACATCCAACCTCTCAAAACATTTGCTACTGTCACATAAAATCAGAGTACAGGAATGTACAGTCTTCAAGCCTGTTTTGTCAAACGTGTTTTTCATTGTTTGCTCAGTACTAAAAGGTTGAAGTCCCACAATTAATTGTAATATTCATTTGACATAGTTAACTATATCAAAGCGCTTCATGGGAGTAATTGCGGGATGATAACATTTTTCCCTTATGCAACATGAAAGTATCACGATATGTATCGGTCGAGTATCGGTATCGTTCAGTGGTATCGGTATCGTAAAAAAGTCAACGATATGCATCCCTACCTGTGGCTGAACTGTTAGATCGTTTTTGAGTAAAGTCCTGTGTTTTATAAATCCTTTCATGTTAAAACACACAGAAAATATGCCTTTTTTTCCAATACATTTATTTCTTCGGTGTCTGTTTTGCCACCTCAGGTGGTTAAAATCATAATGCGTGTGTCTCCTGTTGTGTGGATGATTGTTTATCTTGTTTTACTTGATGAGTTTGAATGTGAAGCAAATTATGCCACTGGATTCAGCAACTCCCACCTACATCTTTTTGCACACTTGGTTTCTAGGCAGAGCTAATTAGGTACAGATTCTAGGTGCCGGCAGTATCTTTTCTATTTATAACAGTTAACTAAGGAAATCATGTCCAGTGCAGCAAGTGTTCTTGAAATGGCAATGGGTCAACTTATGTTGGAGATACACAGGAAACTGAGACTCACATACTGTACATACACAGACAAAGCAGCAATGTCAAAAAACAAAACAAATGCATGGTCGGCATCTTCTGTCTCATTAAGTGTTTTTGGGCCTCAGTATAACATTATCAAAAGCGTTCACATTGAGCCTACAAGTTAAAAAGAATGCTGATGAAGCACATGAAATACATGTTGATGGGCCCCAGGGAGTGTTTTTTTTAACTCTTCAGAGCAACACAGACACCCTCAGCAGAATGAGATGATAAGGGACAGATGAGTGGGTAGGAGCTGGGGGTGGCATAAAATGATTCACCGTGGCCTAATTCACTGCTTGGTCACTCTGAGTCCTAATGTTTCAGAACAATTGTACACCCTCCCTTGATATGCTGGCAGTGAGCCTCACTCTCGGGAGTCAGAATTGCAAAAAGGCACCGCTGGCTTCCCTCTGCAGAGCATGCTGTGGCCCCAGTATTTCCACAGAGATGCATCGCTGTCACTGCAGGCTCAGACAAACATGTGCCCAGCAGAAGCCGAACAACAGATGAGTCTGAAAATCGTGCCTTGAGGCAAGCTTTCATGTACTATCTCAAACCCAGTCCTGCCCGATAACTACCGGCTGCTCCTACTGAGAGCTTTGATGAAGCGATGCACAGCTGAGGGATGTCTGCAGATATGGGCACTGCAATCTGATAAATATTAAAAAGGTAAGAGTTCAGCTCGGTTCACCGGCTAGTGGCTGGTTCATAAGCTGGTTTGTTTGGGTTGGATATCCGCCAGCGTATTCCACCTGGCCACGGATGAAAAATCCAGGAGAAGTCTCAAACAATACTCAATATTGCACACCTCAGAGTGTTGGTTTCCACAGAAGAACAGATACAACATTTATCTACCATCTATGGCTCACAGTTTTTATTTTCAGTGTGTATGGCTCTCCTCACACTCTACCACACCATCTCTCAACAGAATGAGATACGCCGCAGGTGTTTTTGTGAAAAAATACTAATTGAACGCCTTCATCATTTCAGTGTGACCAAATTGCCAAACGCTGTTTGACAGAATGAGGCTGGAGAGTTGCCTATGGCGCCATTGAGAGATGTCAGAAGGCTGTGCAGAGAGAGGGTTTTATTTGACAGTCGGTAGAGCCTGTGCTTGTTGACTTCTCCTCACTCCATGCATCAAACGGCACATTAAAGGTCACCTATTATGCAAAATCCACTTTCTCATGTCTCTTCTACATCAACATGTGTCCTCTCTGTGGAAAGAGATTCTGAAAGTGTCAGGAACAAAGATTCTCTCTCTTTTGTTCCTTCTATAAAAACCTGTCTGAAAATGAGCCGATCAGATTTTTGCCAATTTGTGATGTCATAACGATGTTTTGTCTTGTGTAACCATTAGCCAATCACCAACCAAGGTAACC
>NW_011367002.1:0-4404 GCF_000735185.1 Notothenia coriiceps
TTACATACTAACTAAACACTTATATACTAATAAAGGACTGGCTTATCTAAAGCCAGTTGAGTAGCACTTGAAATGTTTGGCTCTATGAAACCTGATGTACTTATATGATTCTGTTTTCTTCAAGTTTGTATCTTCTTGGTCGAATGCACTTAGTTTGGGTAAAGTATTCCTTAAGATAATTCATGTCCACTTATTGGCATCTTTACATATTTGTATATGTTCATAAAAAGTTCAGTTAGCTTTAAAGATGTAATCGAAATCAGTCACCTGTTGACGTTAAGTATTTTCCATTTTTTAAGAAAAATATAAATATTCTCCTATCCAATTTTTTTTAAATGGTTTTGTCCATCTTAACAGGACAACCTTTTTCTTTGGTCCCCATACATTTTAATGGACGTGAAAAGTGACACTTAAAGAAAATCTAGATCAGAAAATAAACGTTAACTTATTGTCGTTATCTGAAAAAGATGAGCAAACACAGTAGGATTTAACCTCCAACTCCAAGGACTTTCACAATCATTTACTGACTTTATTTATTTCAAATACATGTTCTCATTAAGGCTCAGCAGCTGCCTCTCAGGAGAGATTATAACAGGAGCGCTGGATGGCTTTCTGTTTGATGGAGCGCTGGAAACAGAGGCCAGGAAGGGAGGGAGGCTTCGAAGCCAAAAAAACCCTGACAGTTTTTTAAAGAACATCTCACTAATGCTCAGACTCACATTAACCCGCTGCCAGAGAGCATCTGAAGTGCAGCTTGCTCATGGGTGGTTGTAGTTACTCACATTTGTACATAAATACACATAAATAAGGACCTTGAGGTTTTATGTTTCATGAACGTAATGATAACTCGACTTGTTATTCTGTGTTTCTAGCTGGCACGCTGACACGCTGACCTGATCTGGCCTGAGAAAGTGTTAAAAAATGACTGCTGATGAGCTGCTCTGCGTTATATCGGAGGAGCTGGCTGCAAGCTTGACAAAGAGAAATACCACACACACATTGTAAAATCATTAAAGCTCCATTACTTAACTATAAACCATTTTGAACAAGCAGAGCAGACCAACAAACAAAGCGTCCAATCCTGACATCTGCTGGAGAAAAGTCACATTACAACCACTGACTTCTGTGTAATGTGCCGTTATGTGATGGTTGTTATTTACATGTTTCATTTGTTGCTCCTATATGTGTGTGAATAATTCAGTTAGGGATGAATTATGTAAATGACCAGACACAGAAATAAACTAGAAATGTCACACTGCATTAGTATATAGTCACAAAAATGCAGTAATTACCAAGTATTTTCTTCACTGAAAAATGGAAATAACATTTTTTCTTCCTGTGTCTACATTGTTAGTCAATAAATAAATTAGATTTTAGTCCCCCTAACATATCTGAAACAAGTGCAACATTTGCTGGTTTCCCCACCTACTATGACAGGGATAATGGGAACGTGATAACAATTTCTCCCTTGTATATATCATTTAATGACTAAACAGTTGATTGATAAAAACAACAACAATAATAAGTGCAAATATACTTTTGATTTCTTGCATATTAATGATTGCAGGCTTGAAAGGTATTCCTGAAAAGTATAAACCAACAGGAATATACAGATCCACAAAACAGACGTGGTCACTGTTGCAAGACTTGTTGAAGAAGTTTCTTTGAAGGTTTTTTTTTGGACTCTATCTTTGATTTGACTCTGAGAAAAGCAGGATATTCCTGATCTGCTCTCTTACCTCCGTCTGATGAGCCGACTCTAGATCCTTCAGCTTCTCTGTCAACGTTTGGTTTGTGTCTTGAAGCTCCTCCAGCTTCTTCTCTGTCTTACTGTTTGGGACCAAAACAGAAAGGTGTTATCTTATCTGTTTTTACTTTTAACACTAAACACTAGCCTGTTGCAAAGCAATGTAGTTGTCACGCTTTCCAATGCACAAAAAACTCTATTCATTGTGGGGGAAACTTCTGAAGCAATAGGAGTCAGCACTCAGAGAGAGACACGAGGAGAGCTGGAGCTTTGATGGCAAACACTGATGGTTTATTTGGAGCTTCGGCCGGAGAATTCACAAGACAAGTCACGGGCCACGAGTTAAACAACACGGTTGAGATGCCACAATCAATTCTGACGAACTCTTTCTGTAGCTCCAGGTTTTAACTAGTTCGGAGTGTAATAATCAACATTCTTCATCAGCGAGACTAAACAATTATGGACTCTGAATCTAACTAGAGCTCTCGTCCATAGAAAATAATGTGCGCCAGGGAACCTATGTCCCGGCGGCTTGTGCTCGGTCATAGACTGGCAACAACAATGCGCCCAAGCTGCTCCTCCTTAAGAGAGATAGCAGCAATACCCAAGGCCGTAGACCTATGCCATGGGAAAAGAGACAGTGAGAGGAGAAAATGATGAACTGTGTCGAAGGTTGAATACCTAAGCTAATTATTCCCCAACATTCATCTGTTTTCTTACATTAATACACAAGAATAAGCGTGTAAAAATGATCCAGTAATCCCGTTGACAACAGAATTTATTATCACAAAAACCAACCTATAAAATCATTAGAAAAATACACTTTTATCTAAAATAACGTTGTTACTTGTTGGTTAAATACAAACAAAATGTGTTATATGGTGCTTTACAAGTTAAATCTCTAACCAAAACAAACTAAAATAATCTTTATTTTATATTATTTAAGTTTTTTAATTAACAAATCATTTGCAGAAATGACTGAAATGAGAACGAAGAAGTACAAAGGGCTTTAAGGTAAATGTAATATGTTATTTTCTATTGTTTTTCCAGGTGTGTCTTCCATATCTTCGTCTGATTTCTGTTTACCTCTCCATGCTCCGTCATGCTAATCTTTCACAGAGGAGCAACAAATATCCATTTTCACGGTTGTATAAATGCATTTAATTAAAGAGTCAATTAGTTGAATACAACATATTGAAATATCTCTGTTGATGTAGAGATGTATTTCTTCTTGGACTGAATCATAATGTGATAAGGTTTTCTGACACTAAGCCAACTCTCCACGGGGATTTAAACTCAGCAGCTTGAGGCGCGGCGCTGCTTTCTGCTGAATCTCAGGTACGCTGTTTTCCTTCAGTCCTGAGAACACTTTGTGGGTTTTCAGAGCAGCTGCTGACGGCTTCACTTGGCTACAGTTTACTGCAGATGTTAATCAAACATTAGTGGTGTTTTTTTATTAAATTAACATTTATTTTCTTCGTCTGCCGCCCTTATCTATGTTAAATGCTTGTTTTTACACTTCGCTCGGTTTTAACAGCTGGGTGGAAGATGGAGGAATGTGTTCAAATCACACTGTCAACAATTCAACATGAGTAACAAAAACATGGAGGTGACCACAGACATGTCTTCAGGTATTTCCTCCAAAACTCAGAGCTGTGGTCCTCGTCTTCAGCACAGTAAAGGCTTATACATTTTAGAAAGAAAATATGTTAACAATTAGTGAATACAATTAAGAACACCCACTAAAAGTGATTGTTTTTTAAAGAGGCCCTATTATGCTTTTTGGGGTTTTCTGTAGTGTGTTTTAGGTTTTAGTGCATGAAGTTGAGGGGGGAAGAGGGGGGATGGCATCCCCCCTGAAATAAAAATGGTCAAAATCATCCCTCTTCTAAAACTGCCATCCTCCCCTTTCCTGTCATTTTATCAATGAACGTGGCACTGGTATTACTTCTGTCAGGATTCGGGGAAAGGTAGGACCCAAATGCAGTTAAAAAGGGAAGCAGGTTTCAAAACAAAAGCGAGCTTTATTTAAATAAAGCTGTTGGCATGAAAAAACAAGAACAAAAAAGCGTGAATCATAAACAGGTAGCATGAGATAAGTGACAAACATGGAGTGAGAAAATACAACGAACCGACATGGAGCACAGGGGAAGACAAGACTAAATACACAGAAGGGTAATCACAGGACAAGACACAGCTGGGAAGGGGAGGCAGAAACCAACCTGATCTCACCAAATAAATTGTTCCCTTTTGTTAACATTTTTTAAAAGAACATTATATCCCGATTTGATCATGTCCCCTTTATTGTATTACGGAGAGCAATGTGAGCGTCCATTCCCATTGGATAACGCAGGATTTTACACCCGGAAGTAAGTATTCTCTTTACTGTCGATTGATATTACAGTGATATCTGCACTACTCATCAACTCAAAAACACCAGATTATCATTGTTGATTGCACAACATTGATTGGTTTAAATTGTGTACAATGCTTTTGTAATTTTCCCCTTCGATTCGGAAAAAACAAATATTTGTTCAGTTTAGGATGGCCGAAGACACTACACTACCCCGAATACTCAGCTATCGTTTGGGACTACACTACACCATGTGCTCGGTTTTGACAAACCCCTTGATTTGTCGTCAAGCTCTGTGATTGGA
>NW_011367003.1:0-2198 GCF_000735185.1 Notothenia coriiceps
ATTGAAATCAGATGAAAACAAACTGTAACGGACCCTGCCGTGTTATTTATGATTACTCTACGCTTACATTCATAATGTCAGCCGGAGGGAGGGGGGGCGGCGCTGCGGAAGAGCAGCCTGTCATCTTCCCTTTACAAGCTTAAAGAATGTATTTATCGTGTGAGTTTGGAAATAAAAGTTTCATATTCTGAAAGCCAAGACTTTGTTTGTTTAAAATCAAACAAAACACCCGAACCCCGAAAAAATAGTTTTTTATGCAAATCCACGTTTATTTTGAAATGAGCCGTTGCGACTTCCGACTGATTTCGATAGAGCGGGTCACATATTACGTCCAAAACAGTCGGGCATTGTTTCTGATAGCAACGTTTCTGATAGGGCCGTGGGTCCACATTTCAGATATTACGTCATATCGGACGCAAATCTGGATCAGCTCCGTTGTTCCCCGTTTTTAGAGATTTGGGTACGTAGGAAAAGAGAGAGGGTTTTATTTTCTGACGCTGCGTGAGTTCCCCGACACACCGGGGAAACACCGGGGACACACCGGGGACACATATAGAAGACATAAAAATGTGCATTTTGCAAGATAGGACCCCTTTAAATAACATAATAGTCTCCCTGACTCAATATTTTTATAAAATATTTGCAATATTTTTTTTATTTTACATTTTAAATTCATATTGTTATTGTATTTTTTATATTTATTTGTTTGTGCAAAGTTGCATTTTAATATGTTTTTTAATGACTTTATTTTTCCTCAATTGTTTCCACCTCCTCCAGAGACACAACACAGCTTGTGAGTGCCTGAAAAGGGCGTTCTGAGTGGAAGCCTCGAAGCAGAGTGACAGACAACTCAGCCAATCAGAGAGCGGAGTCGTGTCATTACGTAATGCCTGGAAGTGAAGGGCAATGAAAAGTGTAAACATGTCGATAATAAAAGTACTTTCTGCAACAAGCATAACACTTTGATGACTTTTTTTGTTCAATTGTGTACAATACATTGTTAAAATGCTTCTTTCACAAAACAATATCCTAATTTTGGATCAATAAATGACATTCTATCTTTGAGGATTTGTATTACAATATTGTTTCTTCTTTGTTTTAACTTATTAATGATTCAATGTTTGACTTAATTAAAGTTGAGGGGGAACATAGTCCATAAAAGTGTAAAAAACAATGAGTATTATACATTAGGTTTATTTTTAAGGGGTTGTAAGCAGTAAGATATAATTGTATTTCCTGTATTTAAGTTGAAAACTAAAGAAAATGTACCGGTGGCGCCTCTCAGTGGAGGTTCAGGTGTATTTCTGTCCTCGACACATTTAGCATCTTTTAAAGAAGGACATCTCACAAAGGTGTTAAGTAACTAAGTACATTTACTCAAGTACTGTATAGCACAATTCTGAAGTACTTGTACTTTACTTGAGTATTTCAATCTTCTACTGTGTACTTCTACTCCACTAGAGTCCAGAGGTACATGGTGTACTTTTACAATAACATTAGACCTCATTAGTTAGACGCTTTAACCCAAAGGGACTTACATACATTCAGTACTGTGGACAATCCCCACAGGGGCAATTTGGGGTGAAGTGTCTCAGGGACACAACGACATGCTGACTGCAGTGGGACTTGAACTTGCTATCCCCTGGTTGAAAGTCCAGCACACTATCCACTGAGCCACAGCCACACACTTTTTAATCCTTTTAGTTACAGATGTGGACTAAAGTAAAACAAATGAATTACAGGAAACTTTGACATTTTTTAAAATGACAAATACATACATGTAAAACACATTTCAAATTCCTGATAATTATTGTTAGTTAATTTTGTTTTTCTGATTCTGGATCTTTGACAATTGATCATTTCATAAACACACACATCTCAACTCCAGGTTCAGGTTCAGGTTCTTTATTTGTTTGAGAGAAAAAGACAAGTGATCCATTTTGACACACTCTTTATTAATGTAAAGTTTATTAAAGGTAGGGTAGGTAATTCACTTCAGATACACTTGTTGTTATATTCCATGGAATGCTCTTAACATGCCGATAGCAATGAGCATATTAAATGCTTTGACAATAAATACATAAACACACTCATCTGTGGAAGCCGTGGCCAATCATCTGCCTCGGCCCGGGTCAGATGACTGGATGGCCTATACTGCCTGTCAGCCTTCCAAACTTATCTCGTGCCCTCATTGGTCA
>NW_011367004.1:0-5897 GCF_000735185.1 Notothenia coriiceps
CTTCCCCATACTTGTGATTTAGTTTACTGAACCAAGCTGAGTGTTTTTCAAGGCTCAGGAAACCCTTGCAGGTGTTTCGAGTTAATTAGACGATTCAAGTGATTCGTTGAACACCCTACTAGTATACTTTTTCATGATATTCTAATATTTAGAGATAGGATATTTGAGTTTTCTTAAGCTGTATGCCATAATCAGCAATATTAAAATAATAAAAGGCTTGCAATATTTCAGTTGATTTGTAATGAATCCAGAATGTATGACATTTTTGTTTTTTTAATTGCATTACAGAAAATAAAGAACTTTATCACAATATTCTAATTTTCTGAGACAGTCCTGTATATTGCTCGCATAAAATCCCCGGGTTTTTTTGCTTTGTATGCCGGGGGCGGGACATTCATGTGATTGGTTGTTGGTCGCGGTGCTCGAATAAAATCCCCAAGCTTCAGACACGCCCAGCTCCAAGCTTTTTTTGAAGCTGTAGTGTGGACGGGCCGTTATACTGTCTTTTTACGTTAGTGAGCCGGATTTTTTGGCTCGGCTCTCTTAAAGCGCCGGCTCTTTCGGCTCCCAAATGGCTCTTCATGTTAACAAAGTTTACCACGGAGCCTCAGTTTTGCCGCTGCGAGGCTATGGTGCTCTCCTTTTTCCTTTTCGTTATTTCAAGCGATAAAAACTCTCGATCTTCTCTCAAATTATTAATATTTTTGGACGCCCTCAGCTCGAGTTCAGGGCGTCCCGAGCTGAATAAGGGCGTCAAATGACGGCAAGACGCCCTCCTGGCGGAAACGCTGGTTGGTGGTCAAAACACTGATCAATGGCTGCTTCATTGATTACAATATTAACACCAATAAGTCGTTATTATTAAAGATACATCAACTAATCTAGAGATTAAAGTGATGATGTCAACTCGTTAGAAAACAGCCTTAAATAATCCAAGTTTCCCAAAGTATGTTTAGTATGCTTTCTTGATAATTAACAGTTAAGCCAAATACATAATTTAAACATTAGGTGATCAACTAATTCACCATTTAAAGAATAGGATAAGTACTTCATTGATCTATTGTGTTTATTTGGCTTTTTCTAAGCTTTTAGTTTTAACACAAGAACAAGTTCCATTCTTTGATGAGATGAAATCTATAAGAAAGCTCAGAAAAATCTATTAAATTGACCTTTTGAGTAAAGTTCAAACAATTGTAAATATCAGCACCTTTGCAAATAAAAAATAAATATATGAAAAATACTAATAACAATAATTAAATAATACAAAATAAGAAAATGATAATATAATAATATATAAAAATAAATACTACCATTTTTAATAAAATAATACAATAAAATAATTCTAAATCATGTACATAGCATTTAGAAAGATTTGACTGATGACTTATTTAAAGCAAATGTACTCCAGAAATTACATTTTTGCTTTTTTTAATCGTTTGTTTCTGTATGTGTTGAATTGTAAGTCCCTTTTTAGATACAAGCATCAGCTAAATACATATAATTTAATCTACAGTAATATAAACTGCAGAACAAAGCAGTGTGAAATCTGTGTGTGTGATGATGCTAGTTTATAGGTTTGGCACCAGCGTTTCCGCCAGGGGGGCGTCTTGCCGTCATTTGACTCCCTTATTCAGCTCGGAACGCCATGAACTCGAGCCGAGGGCGTCCAAAAAAAATAATAATTCGAGAGAAGTTCGAGAGTTTTTATTGCTTGAAATGACGACAAGGACATCCCTCTGTTGGAGGGGCAAAGGAGTCTGGTGGGATTATTTTCGCCGCCAGCAAAGTGTTTTCCTGTGACGGAAAGTGTACTGCCGGCGAGCCTTGACTGGGGGGTGCTAGTGGAGCACGCGTGTGAACTGTGAGCTCCGGAGTCTCGCAGCGGCGCAACTGAGGCTCCGTGGTAAACTGTGGAGACATGAAGAGCCGTTTGGGAGCTGAAACAGCCGGCTCTACTTAGTGGGGCGAGCCAAATGATCCGGCTTACTAAAAAGGGCCGGAATTCCCATCATCACTAATACGTAAAGAGATAGTATCTATAAAGGGTCGGCTCAATTCAAAATTCAAGTCACATGACACAACGTGATGTCACCCCCCCCCCTCCCGCTCTCCCGCTCTCGGGTGGACGCGCCTCTCAGCCCTGGTCGGCGAAAACGCTGCATCACTTTACATTGCTAATGCTAAACTGCGCAGAACACAAATCACGTGTGAAATCTGCGAGCCTTGATGATGTTAGTTTTCTAGGTTTGGCACCCTTCAGATGAGGTATGCCAGTGTTTGGACTCAGTGGTGGGTGTGTTGTAACTAATGAAATATAAAGGTGGGGTGTTGGCTGGCGATAAAATGTTCAGTCAACGTCCTCCAACCCCCTTTCCTTCCTCGATGGCACATTAAAAAACAATGTGGTTGCAACCAGCCCGACTCTTTCCATCTGCCTGCTGAACTGACAGACATGGAAAGGCTACCACCGCAGTGTTTCTGGTTCCTCTCTTCCGTCCTCCTGCCTCCTCCTAGCCTGCCTGGCCGCCCTCCTGGCTCCTCCTCCTCCTTCGCTCCTCCCTCCTCCACTCTCGGATGACATGTTCTGGGTTGGCGTTTCTTCTTCTGGATGTGGCCCAAAGGGCTGGGCTGCTGCTCCACATTGGAGAATGGAAACAATGTGGAGAACAGAACAAGCCTTGTTACTGCTTCTGCCCCTGCTTCACCTCCAGTCTGGAATGTTTTCCAATGGTTTTTCTCTTAAAACACTCGCCTCCAAACACATGATTGAAACAACAGTTGTTAAGGTTAAAGTGTGGGGGTGTTTGAATCCACATTTGTTGGTACAGATCGCTACAAATGAGGATAAAAGGCATATTCTAGCTTAATCTTTGACTTAAAAATCATGTAATTAACCCCCAAAACTGCCTTACATGTACGTCACTCTCTTATACTCAATGTTTGAAATAGAAATCCAATGTTCTGATGCAGGAGACATAGACGATTCTACTTTCATGCACTCACAGCTGAACAACTAGTTGTTCTCTCTCCACCTCGCTTCCTATGAAAGGCTTTGCATGTTTTTAGTAAATGCATTGTAAAATGTTATTACCTGCTAAAGCAGGAACTGGCCAGAAGAGACAGGAAGACGCTCACTTAAAAGCATAACAGTTCTCCCTCATCTTAAATCCTATTACATCTTTAAGGAAAAACCCTTTTATTTTTAGGTTTGAAAGAAGACATGTGTTAGGCCTACCTCAAATGTAAATATCTTCCCAGTTTACTGCAAGAGCTAAGATATCAAATAAAAAAGCTATGTTTAACCCTAACCCTTGATTTTGCACCCTTGATGGAAAATGTAGTGATTTTCCTAAAACGTTAAAACTGGAGAATGTGGGTGAAACTTCTGAGAGCCAAGTGGAGAGTCACGAGGACTCAGAGAGATCCGAAGGAGAGCTGGAGCTTTGGATGGCAAACACTGGCGGTTTTATTTGGAGTTTACGGGCCGGAAGTAGACAAAGACAGGTGGGGTGTCGCGAGTTGACACAGCAGTTGCCAAACCAATTCTGAAGAACTCTTTCTGTAGCTCGGAGTGTTTACTAGTTTGGAGATGTAATGGCGCATTCACAAGCGTGCCGGAGCCGTCGCGGCGTCGGCGCCGGTATTTTGGTTGCGCTTCCACTTGCGTGCCTAGTTTTGGGCCCGCGGGCTACTTTTTCACCTTTTTTCTGGCCCGACTAAATCGTGGGTTCCTATCGAGGCCCAACAGCTAGGGCCAACAAACCGGGCGGCAATATGCTAAACTAGTGGACGACTGCTGATTGGTCGGAGGAGAATCGTCACGAATTCTCGCGCGACTTAATCCCTAGTGTCGCATGTATTAAGAGACGCTTGCAGCATTTTTTGAAAACAGTGAACCTAAGAAGAAAAAAACACATACCAAAGAACGCAAGGACACGATGGCCTTCCACGTCCTCCATTGTTGTTGTGTTCGTTTTGTGAGGTGTGTTGTGTCGCATTGAAAGATGACGTCACGGCCAGTGTATGCAGCGTCGCTCCGCCCGCCAAAAAGGCCCGATCGCCCCGCCCTACACTGGTTACTATTAGCTAACTACCCCCAGTCCTAAACCTGTGAATGTGAGCGCAGCAGTTAAAAGTGAGCCGGCCTAATAATGGGCCTAACCAAACCGAGCGAGGCCTGCAGTGTGAATGCACCATTATAAATCAACATTCTTTATCAGTGAGGACATTATGGACCCTGAAATCTAACCGAGGAGCTCTCGTCCATAGGAAAGACTGTGCGCCAGGGAACCTATACGTCCCTGACACAGTAACCAGCCCGTCCACCACAGCGGCGTTGCGTTGAAAGCTTCACCATTCCTTGAACTGGGGTGACGTCCCTTTTCGCCGAAGCTGCATCGTGGGAAGCGACGCGGAGCTGTGCTTCTGGCGTGGCTCGCTGAAAAAGTTGAACAAATGTTCAACTTTTGAAACCTCGGCAGAAGCGTCAGCCAATCGAATCATATTGCCAGTACAAGAGCTCTAACCAAATCAAACCGCGCTTGTGGTGTCAGCGCGGGGATAGCGATTCATGTGATGGTTGTTTGCGTCGAGTTTCAGAGACACGCCCCACGGAGCTCCAACGCACGCCGCTGTGTGGACGGGCCGTAAACTACTCTCCTCATGCGCTTGGCGGTGTCAGCGAGGACTGGCAACAACAATGCGCGCCAAGCTGCTCCTCCTTAAAAGGACGATAGCAGCAACTGAAACCGAAGGCCGTAGACCGTATGCCAGGGAAAGAACACGTGCAGAGAGAGAACATGGTAGAACTGAATCGAAGGTTGAATACTCTAAGCAAATTATTCCGCGCCAACAGAGAACACTTCCAGCTTGAGTATTGATGGTAGAGAGTTGAAAAAACTTAATTTGGGCTTATAGTATACTCGTTGTGTTCAGCGAGCTTTGATAAAGAAGCAACTTCTGGCGAATAAGAGAACAGGAGACCGCCCAGGTATGCCAGCACCAGAATAAGCAGTTTGCACGGGATGATCGATGGATACCGTTCTCCCGCCAACGCAATTCGTTGGAGAGAATCCTGCTCGTATTTACGCTGACAAGCGCAGCGAGGACTGTTGTCAACGCTGTAAAAAAATAAGATGTGCATTATTCCCTGCGCGGCATGGTCGACAACGAGGCAACCTGCGTCTCGGTGATGGTACGGCTCCAGAGAAGAAGATCAGCAGATGAGAAAGATTGTAGGGAGTTCTAGTTGAATATAGCTGTATTCTGGAACTACGGCTTGCGTTACCTACCGTCAATTATGGTCATGAAGGATGACCGAAAGAACGAGATCACGCGGATACAAGGGGCCAATAATGGGTTCCTGTTCCTGGGCTGAATTCTCTTAGGGATAAGATACAGCAAAGAAGTACAGTCATCCAGCAGAGGTAGGAAAGAAGCCAGTGAGCTTTGGTAAGGATGTATCAGGACGCGTCTGATTGTTTTCGCAAACACATTGAGATTTAACCACGCCCACTTATGCGTCAGCAAGATTCTACTAATTTCCAGGCTCAAGTGTTAGACATTTGGGCACACTAGATGTATGAAGATAATGAACGCTCCCTGGTTAACAGGTTGAATTAATATCAGTTATAACTCTGTAGTTTAGGAGGAAAATTAAACCTTATAGTTGGCTGTCTTACCACTGTTCCGCCCAGACAGGCCTAAGAGTGCGTCCACCCGAGAGCTGAGAGCTGGCTTGAATTTTAATTGAGCCATCCCCTTAAGTTATAGATACTATCTCTGTACGGATATTAGTGATGAATTCCGGCTCTTTAGGCTGTGATTGTGGAATTGTCTGTGCTTCTTGTTCAGGCTCTGGGTGGCCAGTACACTTTCCACAGGAACACGGGTTTACT
>NW_011367004.1:11935-13929 GCF_000735185.1 Notothenia coriiceps
AGGTAAGAGCCCTCCTGCATGCCTGTAGAGACCACTGTGTACAAAACACATACTAGTAGTGTAGTGTTTATTTTGCAAAACCAGGGCTCTCGACTAACTTTTTTCACCATCCTCCCGGAACCGTCCCGAAATACAATCTAAGCCGTCCCGAAATTAATGTGGACCGTCCCGAAATTTAAAATATTAGTTTTTCTACATTATCATTAGCTAGAATCATTCAAAGTGAGCTTTAACATAAATAAAACATCATACAAATCATTAGATGATAATTCATCAACCTTTTTATTTGAGTAAATCAGTCAATCACATGAACAAAGGCCAAATATATTTAAACAAACGAGAAAATTACTCTAATATTGAATCCAATCAAGTCCCATCCAATTAACAAAAAAATCCAACACTCTGTCCTGAAGACAGAACCCAGAGTAACCACTAACCAGGATGACAGTCTGTAACACAGTCAGTCACCTTTACAAACTGCCCCGCCCCCTCGCACACAGACGGGAGAGAGAGATCTCGTCTGGATTGGAAAGCTCGAAAATACATCATAGACGCATGTTGTAGTCTTATTGCATATTAGAAACGGAGTTGGCGAAACTAAAACTGCGATATAATGTTTATGTAGCAATAATACATATGAGATATTTTCTAAATGTCTCCAGTACCGATAAAAAGGCCGATAACGTCGGAGCTTAACGTTACCACGGTCTTTAATAATTCAGCCCCTGGGCCCGTTTAATACCGGGGCTCGGTACCCATCCCTAGTTATGTAACATATTTTCCTTTATGATTTGAGAAGGAAAGCAACACAGATATCATTCCAAAGCTCATCCTCCCCTCTTTTAAACAGTGTGTATAACTCTAAATCTGATCAGCTCTTTCAGACAGATGTTATCATCGACAGCAGCTCTCATTTTCTTTGACCCCTGTGTGACCCCTTGCCTTCTGCAGAAACACTTTTACATAATGTGTTGACACAGGCCTGATAAAGGAGCTGTTATCCTCTCCGCTGCATCAGGCCATATTTGCTGTTCAGAGATCAGAGAAAGTGAGCGCAGAGAAAAGATTTACATACAGTCAATATTTGCTTTTAAACTGTACAGCTGCAGCGTGTCGGCTTTTAGAGACTGCTGAAGAAATAAGTGGTTAAAGCTGAGCATGAATGATGAGTCACTTTCTGAGACTTTCTGCGTACTTTCTCACGCCACTTACTCAAGAACAGGACTGCTTCTTCTGTGGTGGAATATAATGAAGAACATTCACTTATTTATATAAATTTTAGAAGGATATGAAAATAAGCTTTCTCGTGTAGTTCAATATATAGCTTTTATTAGTAGATATGAACTTAATCCCCTCGTTCTGTTTAGACATTTTATTTATCTTGCCTTGTTTAAGATTTTCTGCCTCTGAAACAATCTCCGATGCCCTTCATTTTATTATTTTTATTGTACAAAGTTCAATTTAATGATACCTCTACTTCACTTTTTTTTTACTCTATTTACTATTTTATTTATTTTATTTATTTTATTTATTTTATTTATTTTATTTATTTTATTATTCATGTATTTTATTATTTTAAAGTATTTATTATTATGTTTTTATTTATGCATTTATTTAATTTGTCTTACATAATATTACTACTTTTCCTTAAGTACAAATCTAAGTACTTCTTCTACCTCGGGTTCAAATGCACCATCCTGACACACACAATCTCCTGCCCATGTTTTATAATCAGGAAGGAGGTTGGTGAGTATAAACAAAATGAATCTTAAATCTCTCCACTGCGCCCATTTTGATCTTAATGTTGGTATTTGATTACTCACAGTGAGTTACGACCAAATTTGGTGCTGCAGACGGGCAGGCTGCATATCTGAGCTCTGAGTCACTGACAGAGACGCGTCTTCAAGTGGAAACATTCGTGTGTGTGTGTGTGTGTGTGTGTGTGTGTGTGTGTGTGTGTGTGTGTGTGTGTGTTGAAAAAGTCATGTTAAATC
>NW_011367004.1:13947-14202 GCF_000735185.1 Notothenia coriiceps
TGTGCCTTGGTCAGTCTCACGTGTGTGTGTGTGTGTGTGTGTGTGTGTGTGTGTGTGTGTGTGTGTGTTGAAAAAGTCATGTTAAATCAGTGAATGAAACAAATAAGATAATAGAAGTTGGATACATGTATACGAAATACATAAGGAATATCAGCTTAAAAAACAGCTGATAAATGGCTTTACATCAGGGGTGTCAAACTCAATTTCATCGCGGGCCCCATTAGCATTATGGTTGCACTCAAAGGGCCAGTTGTA
>NW_011367004.1:14242-17269 GCF_000735185.1 Notothenia coriiceps
ATGTATACAAAATACATAAGGAATATCAGCTTAAAAAACAGCTGATAAATGGCCTTGCATGATATGTTATGGGACTTTTTTAAATAAATACGTTTCAGTGAGATATTAAACATCACTAAGGACTGACTGACTAATTCATTATGTGTTGTATTGTATCCTCTGCAGCTCCATGGGACGCTGAGAGTGGTGATGGAGCCTCTGCTGGGAGACATGCCTCTGATCGGAGCGCTGTCCGTCTTCTTCCTCAAGAAACCGGTGAGTTTTTATCTTAAAGGGGACCTATCATGCAAAATGCACTTTTTGATGTCTTTTATACATAAACATGTGTCCCCGGTGTGTCTGGGAACTCACGCAGCGTCAGAAAATAAACCCCTCTCTCTTTTCCTCCGTACCCAAATCTCTAAAAACGGGGTACAACGGAGCTGATCCAGATTTGCGTCCGATATGACGTAATATCTGAAATGTGGACCCACGGCCCAATCAGAAACGTTGCTATCAGAAACAATGCCCGACTGTCTTGGACGTAATATGGTTGGTGTTTACATTAGCATCGCTAACACTCAGAGCTAACCTGTACTGGAGAGCATGTGTGTGAAGAAGCAGGAAGTAAAAAGGAACTCACCTTGTGGTATAACCGGCAAGAGAGAAAGCCTTTGAGCTCCATACTGTTTCAGAAATAATCCTTGATAATCCATGATATGGCGTTTCATCACCGCAGTATTTAGTTTAGACAGTAGCTGCCGGGTCCCGCATGAGCTCAGACCCCTCCTTTTTATTTTCGCGGGTAAAACTAGTAATATACCACCATTTATCTAATGAGTGTCATCTCAATGCTGCGTTAAACTATGTGTGGCCCGTCCCGACGTATAGACTCGAGACTCAGTGCCCGTGCGTGCAGAAGTGTTCACTTTGTAAGCACACAACACACACACACACACAGCACAAACACACTACCACCTACCACACACACACCACACACACACACACACACACACACACACACACACACACACACACACACACACACACACACCACATCACACACACACAAACACACACACAACACACACACACACAACACACACCACACGACACGACAACACACAACTTTTTCAGTACAATTTAGCCACTTACTTTGTTTATTCTATTATGCTTCAACCTTGTACATATGCTATAGCCTTCTATGCGAATTTTTGTCGCCTATTACCGAAATGTAGTCCCCACAGGTTTGAGTTAAGTAGCCGCCCGGGGCGTAATCGGTAATACCAACGTGAGGTTTCCCGGTCAACATTGATATATTATCAATATTTATATATAATATTTTATTACATAATATAATTTATAACGGGACTTAACCCCAATAATAGCCTAACCATTATTGATTGATTCAAACTTTCGTCTTCAGGGCTGCGCCGTTTGTATTAACGTTCAGAGACAGTCACGGGTACAGTGTTTGCTCTACGCAAGCACCCTGTCGCGGAGACATTCTCACCGTACATTCGGGCATATTATTTGCATAATATAAGAAACGTTCGAACGGCCCGGTGTAATTTACTTCAGCGCCCGCCTAAACCGGCCGCGAACTCAAAACTGTGGGGACCGAAATGTACTATACAATACCCTGAGAAAATTATTTATCAAAAGTCACTCTAATTATTTGTAGTGATTCCTGGACTGACTGATTAAGAATACACAACATAACCATAGGAGACAGTCGAAGGTACCTGCGACTCTCACCCACTACCTCGGAGACGACCCTCTGTAACGGAGACTAGCCTCGCGACAGGGCACGAAGAAGGAGTTCTTTGCGCCACCTCAAAAATAGAATTTCCCCTGGAATAGTAACGTTTGTTACGTGAAAAAACTACAGAAAATATGTATTTGGTCAAGGCCACAAGACCCTTGAGTGCGTCGCAGTCTTTTATTTGGGGAGACAGAAAAGAGGAGGCATGGGTTTTAGAGATTTTTGCCCCGATGTTGCCTCGACTAGGTCTATAACGCAGGCTATACTTGCATTATAGACTTTACGACTGGGTGCCCGGATTAGTCTTTGCAGACGATAGTCTTTGTTACGGGCTGACAAAAACCCTGCATTATACCAACCACAAAATGTAATCGTAGCGATGTGAGTCTCGATTGGACCAATTGACCTCTCGTACACACACTTCTTCGTCCTTCATTTCTCTGAGTGAACACCATATTGGCCGTTCTCCTCTTTCGGAAACCTCGAGGGTATGACAAAGTCTTATCAGGGAACTATTAGGTACTATACCGCAAAGTAGTGGGGCGTCATAAATCAAATCTGTTCATCGACGGCCCAGGGGCGTACTCGACGTCTGGGGAGGAAAAATAAAAAAATTTCAAATATGTATTTTAGTTCGGTAAAACTTTGTTCCTTTCACCTTTATCTCCCTATACTCCGTCCGGATATTAGACAACCATTTAAAACTCGTTTTGTGCAGTATCTGTACTAAAAAATATATAAAAATTATATAGACTCTGGATACGATAACCGATTTTTATCGTTACTATCCACCGTGGAAGATTTGTTGTGTATGTCACAGTTTTCTGTTTTTTTTGTCCACTACGTCCAAAGGTAGAAAACATTGGGGGGAGGGATGTCTTATTCTGTAAATTTTACTATCTGTTTGTGGTAGTCTTAGTCTCTTTGTCAAAATAATGGCTCCATCAGAGTTGGAATGGACCCATTTATTTGGACAAAGACTAAGACTACACAACAGATAGTAAAATTACAGAATAAGGCACATCCCCCTCCCCCCAATGTTTTTTACCTGTTGGACGTGTGGACAAAAAAAACAGAAAACTGTGACATACCCAACCAAATTTCCAGTGGATTAGTACGATCAAAACATCCGTTTATCGTATCCAGAGTCTATATAATTTTTATAATATTTTTAGTACAGATACTGCACAAAACGAGTCTTTATGGGTTTGTTCTAATATCGGGACAGGAGTATAGGGAGATAAAAGTGGAAGGACAAAAAGTTTTACCAACTAAAATACATA
>NW_011367004.1:17314-32351 GCF_000735185.1 Notothenia coriiceps
ACAAAAAAAACAAAAAAAAATTCACAACATCTTTCATTGACTTTTTGGAACTATAACACTTTGCTCTTTCGCAGAAAACCAATCTGGAATTCTATGGGGGAAAAGGCGCAAGTGAAGGGAAAACAAGGGTTTTAAAGATAAGGAAAGAAAGGCGAGAGTTGGACAAAATACGTGCCTAGGAAAATGGAGAAAAGAATGTTGAAAGGGCATTTGTTTGCAGGGTTTAACAGGCTCAAAAAACCTCTTTGAATAACAAGCTTTACAAAGTTAAAAATTACATTTCAACACAAGAAAACAAACAAAACAACAATTTTCCTTATGGATGGGGAATTAAATAAAAAAAAAACAAATTTAATTTATTCATACATTATAGTTTTGTCTGTGTTTTTCATATTTTGGGTTTGGCTACACATGTTTTTTTTTTTAACATTTTTTTTCTTCCCTCTTAAGTGACCGAACTAGGTATTTTTTTTTTATGTCTGCCTTTATATACAGTACAAAAGTAAAACCACAACCCTTTAAAACTTTGTTTTGGTTCTATTTTCTTTAAAAAGGCAGGGTTTTTTTTTTTACCAACACCGAGGGGCCCATCTTGACAGGGCCATTTGACTGCGGAAGTGACGTGTGCGGAGTGGTTGGTGCAGAGCTGGGGTCTCGTCCTATTTCAAGCGGCTGCAAAAAGGTTGAGGGGCCCGTCTTTGTCTGTTTCTTTTTAATTAAAATATGGTCCCAAAATTTAGGGCTGCGACTAAAACGAATATATTTTCACGCAAATCCGGTGGGGCCGTGTGAGTTGCGTGGGAGGAATATTGCTGGGATTTATTCCATTTAAAAAAAAATGGTTTTTTTTTTGTTTCATTCCCAAACGCGCGATAAAAAAACGCGGGAAGGAATCGGTTTAAAAATTTTTAACATTCTTGGAATTAGGAACAAAAAGATAAAAAAAAAAAGCAGGAAAGAAAAAAACTTCCCATCATTTTAAAAGAGCCTGGATTTGGAAAGAATTCCCACATTTTATTATTTTTTCCAATTGCCAAAAAAAAAATTTTACTTTTCAAAAACAGGGAAAATCCATTAATTTCAAAAGTTGCTGGCTATTAATTGTTCATTGTAATTGAATATTAGTTAAAGTAATATAGCGAAAAAAAGGCTCCAATTTTTCCAAAAACTATATGTGTAAAAAATTGTTAACAACAAAAAAAAAAAAGACACTGGGGATAATTTGTAACATTTGTTTTCTGCTTTTCTGAACTTTGTTCTTTTGTTCTTGCGGTGTTTGGTTTTTTCAAAAAAAGAAGGGGTTCCTTTGTCTGATCCAATTCCATGAAACTGGGGACCTGCTGCGGGACCCCTGGAGGGGCCCCGAGCCGTTCTGCCTTGAGGCCTCGGGGTTTCTGCATCCAGGTTTTTCCTCCACCGAGGGGGGCACCAATCGCAATTGATCTTACCTACGAGAAGGGGCAAGTTTTTTGAGTAACTTCATGTGGTCAACGGCAGAACAAAAAAAACTGCTCAAAGACACATGGAAGGTTGGAAGAAAACAAGCATTCCAAAGGTGGGAACATTTAATTTACTGGCGTAAGCGCGCATTGTTGAACAAAAAGTTGGCATTTTTAGACAATGTGTGGTTCTGCACCACATCAGGGGTGGAAAAAATGTACCTCTCACTGAATTAAAAGGCTTTCTTAGGGGTTTTCACATTCGGAGGAAGGTTTAAAGGGTCTTTTGCAACGCCTGGGGGGCAAAAAAAAAGGTTTGCGGGCTTCACATCCCCCTTTTTAAATTTTTCCCCTTGTTTTTCAAAAACACGCACAGCAGCAGAGGAATGAGCCTTGTTTGATCCGCAGCCCAGTTGTCAGGTCAGATTGCGTCGGCCGTCAGTTGGTAGAGAACATTCCAGAGGAGTGGTCAGCTGACTGGACACCACACCATTAAACTACCCTGCAGCAGCAAGACGACACATTTCCCCGTTTCCCACATTTCCTCCCTCGTGGTTTAGAGTGACACAAATAGCGGCTACTGCCTTTTGGTTTCATGGACCCTTTGTTTCCGGTTTGGCCTCGGGAAATGTAAGCTAGCTCTGACGACAGCCGCACGCCTGTTTCCCATTAGCAGAACTCTGGATCTTCCTAACCTTGCCAGGGCCGCCTGCTGCACAAAGCCACAGAATTCATATAACTCGTACAAGTTCGTGATTACGAGCACACACGCAAATGCTGATGGATTGTGTTCGGTAACAATCACGGCGAAAGTTGCAAGTGTTCAGTTCTTGCCAGGTGCAGAATATTTATTGTCTCTTTAACAGAAACTCAGATGATCCTTTAGAAGCTTGCTAGGTTTCCCAGCGTCCCTGCTGCAAAGCGGTGAGGCTGGGACTTGGACAAATGTGGGCCCTGGCCCACTCTCTGCTGTTGTAAATTCCAGCCATGGGTCAGATGGCCATTAGGAAATCCAGTAACACTCTCGCGAGTGAGGCCAGTGAGGTCTCAACCCCCTGGTTTGACGCTGTAGTTATTTTAGTGCGCCTCACGTGTACATACCGATCAATCTCCTCAGAGGCCTCAGCTTCGCGTGTGACTCAAGGATAAATAAAGTGTGTTGTCCTGGGCCTGCAGTATCACACTTTAGGCAGGAGAGGAACACGGGAAGGAGGGGATTGTTTGCACTGTAAATGTATTCTGGACGTCAGGCTTAGATGACAGGGCTAGACAGTCGGCATCCTAGTCTGAATAGCAGCATCGAGTGACGGAAGCCATACCTGAATGGATTACAGTCGTTTAAGTACTAGTATACTCAGGCAGTGTTAACCGATTCCAGCCCGTTTTTTCCCCCTGCCTTTGGTCTCGTTGTAAACCAGGGGATTAAACACCCATAAATTAAACTTTGTTACGCTTCTCCAGGCCCAAGAATCCCCGCACTTCCTCCGAAGGGATGGCATTAAAAGGTGCATGTGTAGCTGCTGCCAGCTCATTTTTTTTGTCACCCGAGCCCGGTAGCCCTCTTGGCCTCCCAGGAGCCATCGGCCATCTTATTTGACCGCCCCAGTGGCTGATTTATAGAGCCTGTGCTGCGCCTCCTACCTTGGCCTGGCTGACATGTCTGCCAGCCGCTCCCCTCCTGCTGGGGCTGCATAAGGGGTCATGGACTCCGTTTGAGCTACATAACACCAGGTACATTAATATAACACAGGCCCTTGGTAACGCTCTTATCTTCCCTCTTCTTTACTGTGTAAGTATGTCATCTGTCAAAGGATGACTCGATGCGTGGCTGCTTTTAAAACATATATCGGATTTAAACTTGTGGTGAATAGCTTCATATTAACAGAGGCTTAAAATGACTTCACGGTAACGTTTAGAGGGACTGCTTGAGGGAGAGAGCGCTCGGCTCTACAGAGCGGTTTAATGTCTTTTCTACTTATTTGCTTTTTGATCCACTCAGCTTTTACCCACAGCCACATCAGGCAATTGTTTTACTTTCCCTTGAATCAAACAGCCGACATAGGAGCCAGCGTAGAAGAAGAAGCTGAAGCCATTAGCAGCTGAAAGCAAGCAGTTATTTCACCAGGAGAATTGGTTAAGGCAAAGAAGAAGGCCACCTTTACATAAATATTGGTTTACCTCATCAGGTTGGATGTTTTTAGACTTCTCGCCACATGAAAAAAAGAATGTTATGTGTGCTGGTTTGTGTTAGCGAGTGACCTTTGTTAGCATGTTTACCATGTTAAGTTGGTATGTATGTCGTTTTTTGTGATTTTATCTCTTCTGCTGCCCCTCCCAAGTGGACTAAAATGGAATTACGGCTTTTACGTTAAAAAAAAAAATTACGCTCCGTTTTTGTATTATAATGGATCGTTATTATTCTTTGCTCTCTTTGCTCTGTACTCCATTTAACTGCGATTTGGTCATACCAGGCTGAGTTGAGCATCGTCTTTATTGTTGATGATCAGATTACTCTGCAATGATGCATACACGAAGACAATTACGATACACACGAACGACCCACACCATCAGAGCAGCCGCTGCCACTCGGGTCGATGCTCCTTCCCAGCCGTCCTGGAGGATGATCTAAAGGAGGGATTGATTCTCCAGTCCTCCCGCCAGAGGCCGCATTGCGACGCATCTGGTGTGTCTTGTGTGTGTGTTGTCGTTTCCCTGTGTTGTGTGTGTGAGTGGGTGCACGTGTTGGCCCATTCTGAAAGTGCGTGCTTAATGAGAATGAGACAACGAGCTCATGTTAGTTCCAGTGTTGGATAGGAATATCCACAAAGAATTTCTATACAACATTTTGTACATTTTAGCGCTGCACCTGTTTTCAACGTCCGTACCCTTGTGTATCTGCTCATTGACGGGTTATTTATCTTTTCATTACCAAGTCAGTTTCCTGAAAAGACTTCGTTTAGTTTCATTTTCCCCTTTCAACCGTAGCGATTCACGACACATGCTGCTGATGATTGAAGTGTCTCCTGCTGAAGCACTGCCCAAAGCGGCCACAAACCTAAACTCTGTGTCGTAAACCCACAAACAGAGAAAACTCTGAATTAGTGTCACTTGCCTGCTTTCAGGAACTCACTTCTGCCCTTCTCTTTCATCGGCTAGTTTCTCTCTGATGATGCTCCTGACTCCTTCAGTTTGAGCCTGCGCTCTGCACTGGTGCGCCTCCTTAATAAACTCCAACGCGAGGCTTGATTTGTGGTTCGCCAGACTCCCCCGGGGGAAACCATTTCAGCTGTTACAGTTTGCAGGAAAGCAGATGGACGAGTAAATCTCCCGCAGCCTCACTGTGGGGCAGCCATCTTTGTTGCCAGTCAGGAAGGTCTGGCGTTACAGAAAGCCCCTCAGGAGAGCGGTGCTGGACCTGGGATCTTTTTGCTGGGTCACATGACCCTCGCTGTATGAGCTTTACTCTGGACATAAAGAGATCAAACTACGGGCTCCAGACTCCAGTCCTATCTGAGGCTATTTATGCCATGTGGTTCGAAGTGAAGAGTTTGCCTGTGACGGGCTTTATTTTAAGCGTTTAAGGAAAGGTACAGGATGATCAAAGGCAGGATATGACTCTTCTCACACTGGACTGCATGCATTGGAACCTACCGTTAAATCTGACATTATTTTTAAAGCCTGTATGTTTGGAATGTCCCAAACACCAGAACCTTCAACTCTTCAGCTCATCTCAAACATTGTAATAATAAGCGTATCCTTCTGTCCTTCCTTTGCCAGGCCATGTACCTGGTCGGGACGGCCAGTACCCTGCTGACGGGCGGAGACGGAGGCGGGTGTCTCCCGGTTCCTGGCAGCGTCCACAACTTCAAACAGCTGTTCACGCTACCCGGCTGCGACGCAGGGAATCCGCCCTCTATGATCCATTCCCATGACAAAGTAACAACCACACCACACACACACAACCACCCCCACACCACACACACACCACACACACACAAACACACACACACACCCCGCACCACACACCCCACACACACACACACACAACACACACACACACACACACAACCACACACACCCACACAGAATATGAAGCCTGCCAACAGGAGATTTTTCAAGCGCCAATAAAACGTAAATTTTTACAGACTACATAAGACTTTGACTGCTAGATGATAGATTTGATCCCTTAAGTATTATTTTAAGTTAGTTATAGTGAGTCAAATGTGCTGTTAGATGTTAGTTAGGGACAAAGGTGTCAAATGAACCAATCTAAAAAAATTATTTGTCTATTTCCTTCCCTTGCTGAACACTTTTTTCTGTCGGTTTCTTTTTCAGAAATAAACCCTACGCCGCGCTGCAGGTTGCGTGCAGATACTTATCCATCCGATTTATACTCTGGTACTCAAAATGTTTACCTCTTAGATAATATTAGCCTGGCTCTAATTAAAAGCGGAACCTTCCTAACAGCACTTTTTTTGAACAAGCAACGTTCTCTTCTAAGCTAAAAAGTGTGCCAGCTGTCAGGCAGTCAAAGATCGCGTAAATACAAACAATAACCAAGGTAGCGGGAACATATGGTAACCCCCCCCCCCCCCAACTTGTTGGCTTTTATTAACTCATCTGATAAAGGAGATTATCACATTTTATTTTTTGGAGGATGGATGCATTATGTATTACCATCATTTGAAAAAAGTGTCATCGCTTTAATTGTTTTAGAATCTTTTTTTTTCTGCAAATCTTCCTCTTTTAGCACATTTTTTATGCGTATCTTTCTTAAATGCTGGGTGTGTGAAAAACATACACTGTGTTTAGACAATAACTGAATTGATTGAGCCTTTTTCTCTTTGTCTGCAGTGGTTTTGGTGGGATAGCAAGGACGTGGGCAGGGAAAGATTTTCACCTGCAAACTGGAGTGGTTAATCTCTGCTGTCCTCACGGAGAAACTGGACCAGGTAAACAACTCATTTAAATTTTAATATCAAACTTTAAATAAAACTGTTGAAGCAATATATGTTACAGAGACACCACCACCTGTCATATCGCGCTTTTGTTTGAATACATGCTGTATTGTTTCCTTAACACAAAAACTCTTATAATTTTATTTTTTGATTATTTATTTACTTATTACGTTAGTTTGTTTGCTATCTGGGGTCGCTATAAAAAAGATTGAACTGAAAACTTAGCAAAATGCTATACGAATACTATGTGACCCCAAATAAAGAATACAAATAGTAGTCATCACATACAGAGCATCAGCTAGTTCCTGAACAGTGTCCTTCACATGCTGATATCCAAGAGAGGGAGTTCCACAGTCACAAGATGGAGGAATAGAAAGCAGTATTCAATGTTTACTTCAGATTAGCTCCACGTCAGAAATGATCATGCTTGTCATATGTCTCTCTCCATAGAGGCTGAATCATCATGTTAATCACATAGCTATCATATGCCTCAAACAGTCCTGATGCTCTTCTAGGTAATCACACATCCTGTCATGTTCACAGCTACAGTTGGGATACCTTTGTTAGCATGTGGACTCTGAGATAGGAAGAGTACATTCACTATTTTCCCAACAATAAAAACATGGACATGTAAGCTCTTCCCATGAGGCTTTGCAGGATACATTTACCGAAAAAAGTAACCAGTGTCTCTTCCTCTTCCTCTCAGGCGCTAACGAGCATTAAAGCTGATCGCAATCAGGCGAACGACGGCCTTTCGTCGGCGTTGCTTGTCGTTTTCCTGGATTCAGCAAGAAATCTGCCGGTAAGTCAGTCTGATCCAACTTCCCAGCATGCACCTGGACTAATGATTTACATTTTTAACCCTCAAGTCAAGAGGCGCTTTCACACCGAGTACTTTTCCCAAGAACTAGGCCGATAGGGGGGGGAGATTTGGCTTCACACCAAAAAGATCTGGAACTAGTCCCTAGTTCGCGCGAACCTTTTCACCCCCAGATCGTCCCTGCTAGAGGGGGTACTTTCCTGGGGAGGAAATGGTTCGTGCTAACACTAACAATTTCTGATTGTCTGGGCTAATTGGAAACCACGCCCCGTAAAACTCCGAAAGGTTTTGTGAAGCCGCCATTTTATTTGCTCGCATTAGCATTATTAGCATTAGCATTAGCCCAGCGAACAAACGGAGAGAGACTAACTTATGGCAACACAAAAGAAAACATGGGAGCGGTGGAGATGAGGAGGTGTCGGTGCTTCTGGCGATTTACTCGGAAGGCTTCAGTCGAAGCTGCTGGGAGTCCCAGCAGCTTCTACTGAAGCCAGTTCCCAACTCCGGGAACTTCCGGCCGGGACTCCGGGCGGCAGTCTACGCCGTGAAGTTGTTTGCGGCCTGCCAGTAAACCCAAAGCAGAAGAAGAAGAAGTGACGTCAGCGGCTTCATTTGAGTAATCTTCCCTCAGGGACTTATTCCGGTAAGAACGCGATCTACTAGGACAGTTCCAGGGACTAAAGAGTTCGGGGGGACTAGGTACCGGGAACTAAGTACCGCAAAGTACTTGGTGTGAAAGCGGCTAAGGAGAGAAAAAGGGGGGTTGTTGTTTTTAAGATCCTGTTGTGCCCTGTCTGTTATAAATGTGACTCTTTCTGAACTGTATAACTTAACATGTTGATTTCACTGCTTATTTTGTGTTATTTAGTTTTTACGAGACACTCCGTAACACTGTTGATGTATTTTTACATTATTTATTTTTTTAAGGTAGTTTGCTGTCTTTGTTGCTGTGTGGTTGAATACTTTTAATGAGTATTTCCCTGATTTCCCAACCATGAGATGCTGAAGGAGTTTAAAACACATATTGTTGGGAACAGATGAAGAGTTTTACAAATCCAGTTTTATCTCGTTGGATCCAGTTTCTACTTCAGTCTTTCACTCATTTTCTTTTCTGAACTTCATGTCTGTTCTTCACTCCATTTCCTCTCAAATATACCATAGAAATAAGCTAAAGCCTACCAATTAATAGTGATTTATGTTGTCATAGTGCTTTATTCGGATATCTTTACAAATCAAACAGAATGAAAGTTATTATTAGTGAGTGTTCTTGAACTTTTTTAAAAAATCCCATTATTTTTATTTTTTAAAATATGCTAAAATCAATATTTGCTTCAATCCAAAATATTCTTCTGTTTGATAAAATAACATAATACATTGAATATTTTACTCATGTATGAACTAGTACTGGTGCAGCAGTTATATCATTCAAGTAAGTCTACATTTGTTTACTAAATAAAATAATAAAAATAGTGGAAAACGGTGAAAAATATACTCATTATGTTAAAAAATGTAGTCTTTTGATTAAATATTATTATAACGTAAAACCGCATTAGAAATAAACTCTTGAAATCGATTTGCCTAAAACAAAACATTATTATCTCATCTGGCAGTAGTTGTAGCTGTTCACAATTCTATCACGCATTATTTCCTGGTTGAAATACCTTTATTTGTTAGCTTTAACCTCCGTAGTGCAGGCTTACCTTCCTCTTTTCAGCCCCTTCTTCTTCCTCCTCTTCCTCTTCCTCCTCTCTGAAGAGCGTCTTCGAGGGGAACTTGGGTTCTGGATACTTAAAAGAGAGGCGGGCGGCGGGCCTCGTGTTTTGCGAGAACACGGCTTCTCTCTATAGGACGTTATTTGTGAGTGGGTTTGATCACTGATAGATAACTTCTGCTCGACGTCATGCTACGCTTTTTGTTACATTTGTTAAAATAGAAAACGTTTGGAGTGTTTGCCTGATGAGCATGAATCCCGACTCGTGCATGAGAATTCATTAAATCATTGTAGTCATTATTTGTTTTAGGAATAACCCGTGTTTGAAAACCATAGCAGTGGTGGGCAAAAGCCACATGCTAATCATGCTAAATACAGCGCTAGCTAAGCAGCAGTTGGTCAAAAAGACTTATAATCACCCACAGATTGATTAAAAAATACCTCATGATCTAGAGGGGGTTCGACACACTCTAAGGAACACTTTACTTTTTAAAGAGTCCTCTCCTGCTGATGTTCAGGTGTATATCAGTATGTAGTGTCTCTACTTTAAAAAGTTCTCTCCTGCTGATGTCCAGGTGTATATCAGTATGTAGTGTCTCTACTTTAAAGAGTCCTCTCCTGCTGATCTTCAGGTGTATATCAGTATGTAGTGTCTCTACTTTAAAGAGTCCTCTCCTGCTGATGTTCAGGTCCTTTAAAGAGTCCTCTCCGTTCAGTTAGTGTCTCTACTTTAAAGAGTTCTCTCCTGCTCATGTTCAGGTGTATATCAGTATGTAGTGTCTCTACTTTAAAGAGTCCTCTCCTGCTGATGTTCAGGTGTATATCAGTATGTAGTGTCTCTACTTTAAAGAGTCCTCTCCTGCTGATGCTCAGGTGTATATCAGTATGTAGTGTCTCTACTGGGACATGTCTCCATGCTTTAATGTTCAAAAAGCTTTTTATTTTTCTCATACTGCCTGTGCTGCAGCACCTCTTTTCACCCTCCGTCTGAAACCAGAGCCCAGCCTGCTCTGATTGGTTAGCTGGCTGGCTCTGTTGTGATTGGTCAACCGCTTAGAGATGTCACATACAAAGAAAAAGCGTACATCCTAAGAGGCATAGCATATAATAAAGCAGAAGATTTCCTCAATTTCTTTGTGTTTCTCTTGAAAACTAGTATCTTGTTATCTTTGAGACTCTGAGAGGGAGGCTGAATTCTCTCTGGATTGCTTTCCCTCCACCCTCCCTGAAGACACCCATTCTCTTTAGTAGCACATTGTAACCCCTCCATAAAGAACTGTGGCTATTTGATTTCATTCATTTTAAAGTAATGCACAGACCTGTTGACAAGAAACGACCTTAACACTGAAACACATGATGTAGTTCTCACTGTTTGCCACTAGGTGTCTCCAATGAGCACTGTTTTGATGATATGTCCCTTTCCAACTGTTTACCTGTCAACAAGTCTGTGTTTTACTTTAAAATCTAACCCTATAATAACCCTAACTTCACATGTATCCATGTTACATCAAAGCTAACCCTGGGGATGATGAGGGAAATCCAATATTACAAAAATGACAACAATGTCCTCTTAAATACATTTGATTTTAACGTTTAATTTTCCAATTTTAACCCCGAGGACACGTTATTTTTGCATTTTTTTCTGAGATACATTGAGTTAACACCTGCACTGTGTGTCCCTGTGATGAGGTGATAACGATCGGACACTATCGTTGTTATTAGGTCTTTATTTTTCTTGCAAAACAGTAAAATAGCAAATAAAATGAATGGATTTCCCGCCTACATACATATTAATGTCACCCAGTGTCTCTTTTCTCTGATCCTCATTCTATCAATCACTCCCATCTAATGCTGTCTTAACTAGAGTCCAACTAATATGCTTTCAAATGTGGTATATTTTGTATTAACATAATTCAAGACAAATGAAATTGTAATGTTTTATTTCTTTTGACATTTTTAAAATGTTATTTTAAACTATAGTGAATTTTTTTTAGTATAATAACAACATTAAAATAATATAAATAATAATAAAACATTTCATTTTTATATTTTTATTTTGTAATTGTATTATTTATTACTATTATTATTTAATATTATATGTTTTTTATTATTATCATTTTACATTTATTTTTTCATGATTTTATCTTGAATTGATCCTTGTGATAAATCCAATATTGGTTGGACTCTGTTTTTCCTCTTGTCCAGGTTTTAATTGGGGAATGAAATTAACCATGTGATCATCCATGTTGTCTCTGTCTATCCCATTGGTGTCTTCCTCCTCCTCTCATCATCATCCTCATCCCTGCATGCCCCTCTTTCCCCTAATAACCTCCTGGTGTGTGTGTTTCCGTGTGTTTGTTCTCTCTCCTGGGGAAAATCAAAGCGCAATCCGTTAGAGTTCAACCAGTCGGGGCTGAGGAAGACCTCGGTCAGTAAAGCTCTGAAGGTAACCAAGCACTCCCGTATCAACGAGACACCAAGGAACACAGTTTATTCTCTTTAAAGGTCCCCTATCATACTGTTTTTCATCAATATATAAGGTCTCAGATATGTACAAAACATGTCTCTGAAGTGTTTGGCTCCAAACACCAAACGGGTCATTGCAGCATTACCCATAATCCCCTCTGTTTCAGCCCTGTTTCAAAGTGCTGATTCTCTGTCTGTTACTTTATGCCTCTCTCCT
Organism: Notothenia coriiceps; assembly: GCF_000735185.1. Classification (NCBI taxonomy): domain Eukaryota; kingdom Metazoa; phylum Chordata; class Actinopteri; order Perciformes; family Nototheniidae; genus Notothenia; species Notothenia coriiceps. The sequence continues at coordinate 28,926 of NW_011367004.1, forward strand.
CTCCTCTCTCTCTCTCTCTCTACCTCTCTACCTCTCTCTCTCTACCTCTCGCTATCTATCTATCATAAAAAGACAAGGCGTTGTACATTAGAGAAATTAAAAGACTAGAAATAAACAATTCAAAGTGTAAACATCACAAATAGAAATAAAATAGCATTACAAAAGTAGGGAATATACATGTTGAAATACAAATGTACAGTAACAACATATAAAGCGGATGTATAAGGAATGGAATATTAAATATGAAATGGAATATAAATATCAAATGTTCAGTGTGAGTTCAACTCTCTAATTAAGGAGCTAACAGCACCTTATATCCTAAACTCTTAGTGGAGTCAAATGTAAGGATTTTGGGACAGATTAGTGCTCTCAAATATCAGGGAGTGATGATTTTAAACTCATTGCATCATAATATAATGTGATTTTCCTAACAGGAAGTGAACCTACGTACTGACTGTTGTTGTGAAGTCATTAACGAACTCCACTAATCATGTTTTTTTACTAAAACTGTGTCTAACAATGTGTGTAGTAAATAACAACATTGTTACCCAAAGTTACATTTACACTCCTTTTTGATATTGTACTTTTCCTCCTAACTCCTCTCCTTAAAAAGTTTCACATTTGACTAAATGTGGAGAGTAGCTCTGGGTAGTTTGGTATCTTGGTAAACATATAAGATACCATAAGCCCAAAATGACACTGTATGAGCTCAAAATCCACATTTTGAAAACTAAAAACATACAGTTAGCGCCATCTCATGTTGACAAAATGTATTTTACACTATAATCCAGAAAAACATACTCAACTTCATTTTAGATTTAATTCCAGATGTTTACTTGTATTTCTTTATGTTAAGAATATGCTATATATGAGATAAATCTTTACCAAAGCTTGTAGAGTTAAAGACTTCATATTTGTGTATTTGTGAATGTTAGCATAGCTTGCTAACGCTGTTTCTTGCTTGTAAAACGTTTTTCTTCCTCTCCTGCAGTCCGGTAAAAAAGTGACCAGTGATCCAAATCCATTCGTCCAGTTCAGAGTGGGACACAAGTCCTACGATAGCAAGGTGAGGCCAAAACACGGTGTTATTTTAGGAACTATACTCCTTAATGGAAGGCGTGTGGCGCAGTGAACTAGTGCGTTGGTGTTGGGATCAGGGAAGCACAGGTTCAAACCCCACTGCAGTCAGCATGTCGTTGTGTCCCTGAGACACTTCACCCCAAATTGATCCTGTGGGGATTGCCACAGTATTGAGTATGTAAGTCGTCTAACAAGTAACATGTAATGTAATAATCTTATGTATCCTCCACATTTAAAAATGCAACATTTATGTAAGTTTTATCTAAAGTAATACGTGAATTACGTCATAGGAATAAATGGATTGAGGGTAACTTTACCTCTTAGTTAGCAGATATTGTAACATTGTGTGAATTGAAGTTGTTAACTTACTTTCTTGTGTCCGTGCATTACTGTGAGTACAAAGATAGATTCAGGGTGTTGTTAGCCTAGCTTAGCATAAAGCCTGGAAACACGGTTAAAAAAAAGCTAGTTTCGCCTTGATATGTTTCAGGCTAGTTTCGAGTCTTTATGCTAAGCTAGGCTAACCGTGTGGTGAATTCAGCTCTGTAAGTAAAACACAAATCGTCATATCTTATCAGCGCACTTTCCCTTAGAAATACGCTGTGGTAATTTAGGAGACAATTTTCATGCAATAAGTCTGTTAATTTGTTTTAATATAATGTCACCAACAATGCTAAGATAGCTATTCTCTACTGTAGCTGCTAAACTTAAAGCCACAGCACATTTAGCGAGCAACTAACAGAACAATAAGTTTGCAATTAGCTGAATCTTCACACATTTTAATGGACCAACTGACATTTTCAGACTTCTTCTATCGAATTAAATACAAAAATACATATTATTTTGTATTTAATGGACTTTGTGACCAGTTTACCCACATTTCCTCTACCTCCCTCTGTTGCTGTTTCCTCCTTCAGACCCGATATAAGACCAATGAGCCGGTGTGGGAGGAGGCGTTCACCTTCCTGATCCACAACCCCCGCAGCCAGGAGCTGGAGGTCGAGGTACGGACGCTCATCTTAATCTTTTATTAATATTTTCTTTGCTACTGTAGTCTAAACTTTATGAGCAGTAGAGGCGAGACAGTCTGTGGAGAGACTCTGGATCTTCATTTTGACGATTCAGTGAAGAAAGAAGATATCGTACTCTGTCCAAATTAAATATTAAGTTATCTAAAACCCCCACTTTGTACTTTTGACTTATTCATCAACATTTCATCAAAATTCCTAAAATGTAATGTTTGATTCTGCAAACTGTCTCAAAAAAGTCTCTCAGTGGGTCTTTTTTAATTTTTCTTTGCTGCTCTAGTCTAAACATTATTCGCAGTAAAGGCGAGACACTCAAGAAAAAACAATGACTTCCCCTCCGTGTGTTTCCAGGTGAAAGACGAGAAACACGAGTGTACGTTGGGCGTTTTGACGGTGCCGCTGACTCGCCTTCTGGACGCCGAAGAAATGACGTTAAATGAACGTTTCCCCCTCAAGAACTCCGGCCCGAGCTGCACGCTGAAGATGAAGATGGCTCTGAGGGTAAGATAAGATAATATAAAGTACTTAATGGATCCCAAATTGGGACATTGTTGGCGTTGCAGCAGCATAAAAAGACAAGGCATTGCACACTGGAGAAATTAAAAGAGTAGAAATAAACAATCCAAAATGTTAACATCTCAAATAGAAATAAAATGGCACTAAAAAAGTTGAAAATATACATGTTGAAATACAAATGTACAGTAAACAACTATAAAGCAGGATATTATATATACATTAATTGTGTTAGGAAACGTACTCGTATGTGTAAGATGGCAACGTTTTTTTTGCTTTATTTGAGTGTTTGTTTACTTTTCGTTGTGTGCGTTTAACTTTGTTTTGTATTTTATTATATATGTTGCATTGTGGGAGGAGCTCAGGTCAAAAAAAATTCATTGCCATTTCTACACTGTAGCTCATGTGCATATGACTCTTTGCACTGGCTTTTAATGCTGGTTGAATATAAAAAACTTTCATTTATATTTATATTGGAAGTATTCCCTGTAGGGATGTCCCGATCACCTTTTTTTGCTCCCGATCCGATTCCGATCATTTGATTTTGACAAGCCATTTTCCCGATCCGAACATGGATATAGCTCTTTCTTTCACAGCAGCATTGGATCAGTTCAGTTGTGCAGCATTGGATCAAAACAAAATAAAGCTTTCAGTTTGCTTCTCTCCTTCTGATGTTCAGGTGTATATCAGTATGTAGTGTCTCTACTTTAAAGAGTCCTCTCCAGCTGATGATCAGGTGTATATCAGTATGTAGTGTATCCACTTTAAAGAGTCCTCTCCTGCTGATGTTCAGGTGTATATCAGT
>NW_011367005.1:0-5166 GCF_000735185.1 Notothenia coriiceps
TCAAATCTGAATCAGTCTGTATCAGATCCGTTGCAGCCCCTTTTTAAGAGATTTGGGTATGGAGGAAAATAGAGAGGGTTGTGTTTTCTGGAACACCGGGGACACATATTCATGTAGAAAAGACATACAAAAGTGCATTTTGCATGATAGGTCCCCTTTAAGTAAAGAGAACACCCTTTTCACCCCGGTTACAGTTTCCATTTGCCCTGTGCGATGAAAGTGGGGGATGTTGGCTTATCAGGCGCCCGCAGCTCTCACACACAGAGAGAGCGAGAGAGATACCGGCAGGGATTGTTGTTAGCTTCTGCTGCGCTAACGGATAAAAGAAGCCGTTTCTACAATAATGTGGAGGGAGAGCTCTCCTGTCAGACTGAGAGGCTCAGTGAGGTAAAGGACTCTTGAGGGTTTAGATAGTTCAATTTAGTCTAAGTTATCTCAGAGGGTCTCAAACGGTTTGATCACAATTTATGTAAACACATATTTCCAAGGCACTCCTTTATAATTATTGGGATAAATAAAAACAGATTTGAAATCATTCCAGTGCATACTATAGGACAGAAAACCTGAAATATTATTTCGATCTGGAGAGATTAAAGAATATTCATAAATAAATGTTAAGGTAAAATAAGAAATAAATGAACAACAAAAATAAAATAAGTTACATTTATTTGTTATTGGCTATGGTAGGTTATTGGTTATGTTCACATAGTTATTTGATTATTAAAATGTAAACCGATCTTTTCCATATGGGTGTTAGAGTTGTACCCCCTAGATCTAGTCTCTGGTAATTCAGCTCAAAGTGCAGTGAAGCATTTTACTTTATAATGTAAAAAAAAAAATATTCCCCCCCCGGACCCCCCTAGAGGATGTGATCCCCACAGCACCCCCCATTTGAAACATGTTCCCACGGCTATGCAGCACATTGTTATTAAGTACTATGAAAAGTAGACATGTTTTTAATTGACAAAAGTAATCCTTCAAGATCCCACAAAAAAAGGGAAATGAGAAGTGTAGCAAAATGAAGTAAAATGAAGCAAACTCAGACACAGTTTGTGCATTCAGTGGTTTACTGTAAAGACTCAGGAGACAACAGTTAAATTTCACATCTGACATTAATGAACAAGAGCGGTGAAAATACGGTGACATAATGCACTGATAAGAAGTTCATCATTTTACATTCAATCTTCTGAACTCTTTAAAACCACCTCATTATTTCCCCGAGAACAATTGTCTCAAGTTTTAAAAAAGACTCCATACATCTTCATTTCCATTGCGTCTTTAAAACCATGTTTCCCTTACAAAATATTTTTAAATAAACATTATTAGAACCTAAAACTGATTCAAAAATCCATCAAACGTTTGTTTTAAAACATTCCAACAAGAACTGGATTCAACGTCAAAATCTGACTTTTCTAAATAAAGAATCATCCGCCTTAAAGTGACCTTTAACCTCTTTACGCCAGATAACACTAACAACATGTGTAGCAGCAGAAACTCTGAAACATGGGACATGTAACAGACACTCACTCAGCTTACAAAAACATGGCGGCTACAGTTTGAAACTCAGCTGGCACTTCCTGTTCCACATGAAGCCGCCGGTGAGGCCTGAGGAGGGCGAGGGGCGGGCGATGCTGGAGAACGGTCTGGAGTTGATGCTGATGCGAGGAAGCTCCTTCTTCAGAGAGGACAGGTGGCCGTCGTTCACGATGCCAAACACGTCCAGCAGAGAGAGAAGAGGGAACATGGAGCCCAGGTCCCTGCAGAGAGAGAGGAAGGTTTGTTTAAAGGCTCATTCAAGACTAGAAACTAACATCGCAATAAAAAGAAAATAGCATTACAAAAAAAGTTGTTGGGTTTACTTTATTGATCCCAATTTGGGCTAGGGTTAAAATAGCATTAAAAAAAAGTTGAAAATATACACAAGGTTAGATTAGGTTAAAATAAGAAGTACTTTATTAGCATTAAAAAAAGTGGTTTTGATTTATTGAACGTGTAAAACAATAATACAAAAAATAAATAATAATTAAATGAAACAAGATAATTATGATACAATACAAATCAAAGCAGTATCAAACTGATAAACAAACATATTATTGCCTTACAAATTATATATATATATATTATTCTTTTACATTGTATGTCATATTTGATAAGACAAATATAAAAAGAATATCTTTTTACATGCACCATCCAAAATACATTTGTTATTAAAAACAACAGGTTAGGTTTTTACGGAGCCCCCTAGGGGACATGGAGAAGGAAAAAAAAAAAGTATTTGAAATAAAAAAAATGTACATTTTATATACTTATTGAAAACAAGCTACAAAATGTAACACCTTGGAAAATGCCGTTTCATACTTTTGAATAGCCTTAATTTTCGCTAAATCTATTTATCAACTTGTAATACTTTTTAAGACCCCGCGGACACCCTGTGTAAACATCAATAGAAATAAAATAGCATGAAACAAAAGTAGAAAGGTTAGGTTTTAGGTGTACAATATTATATACGCAATACAATTGGTGTAATTGTTGAATATTTGCTTTCAATGATTTGCCCTAGACTTCTGCTTTCAGACGTAGTTATTACCGGAACTGATAATAATCCAATGCAGAGGCAATAATATAATATATATTTATATAGAAAAGCCAAGAGTGTGCAAAGCTGTCATCAAGGCAAAAGGGGGATAATTTGAAGAATCTAAAATATATTCTGGATTTTTCTTTTACACTTTTTTGTTTACTAGATAATTCCATATGTGTTCTTTTATAGTTTTGATGTCTTCAGTATTAATCTACAATGTGGAAAATAATTCAAATAAATAAAAAACCTTCGAATGAGAAGGTGTGTCCAAACTTTTGACTGGTACTGTATGTTTATAAAGTTAAAACCGGCCTTTTGAGTGTAACCATAATGCTGATGTGGCCCACGATGACATTTAGTTTTTCACCCCTGGAATAGTAGGTTAGGAAAAGAGGATAGGAGCTGGTTTTGAGGAGACTCACGTGAGGGCAGCGAGGTGGATGTGGTAGCAGCGGCTCAGAGAGAGATGGAGCAAACCCTTCAGCTGTCTGAGGACCGGGAAGCTGTCGGCCATCAGGAGAGTGCTGTCACTAAAGTACAACAACACAACATTACACACAGAAAACAGCTCGTCATGCTGATCGAATGATAAACCAGCTGACGAACTGGGACATTATGTTCATTTTTAGGGTCACTACATCTACTGAATATTAATGAAAAAGATCTCACCTTAAATCTAGCGCTTGAATATTTGGACACCTGGTCACCAGCACCTTCACATCTGAGACAGACACGCCGTGTGTTAAAACAGGGTATATGCAGGAATCCTGAAGTCAAATTTAATACCTTTTAAGACCTTTTTTAAGACCCTTTCCATACATTTTAAGACCTCATCGCAACTTTGAGTTCTAACCGGTTACATTGGCTACACACTTTACCTCACATTTACTATATTGATTGTAAGATAGCACAACTAAACAGAGTGCAGACAGACTACTGAAGCCTCCTCTCCACATGAACTTCAACCTCTCTGTGAAGGTCAGGTTTAATGCAGTATGCTGCTTTGTTTCTTCTGTACTCTGTGCTCTTTCATTCCAGTAAAACTCCTCAGAAACCAGTATTTGACCAATAAACAAAACAATTGACAAAACTTTGAACTATGAAATATGTTAAACTTTGGTGAGCTTCAGCAGGGTAATGCCATATAGGAGCTCCCTCACAAATACCCAGGGGTTAAATTGGGCTGGGGCTGTCCGGGGCTAAGCCCTGGCACATAGGACGATGCTCTGACGTCATCACCCTCACACATTTGTCATATGTTTACAAAAAAGGATATATATGTTAAGACTTTTCTCGTTCTTAATATAGACTATATTTAGGGTCTATATGTGTTGACTTTACTTTAAAATAGCCAGATCTCAGTGACCGGACTATAGTTTGGCTTAGAACCCCCAACCGGCCCCACCGGTACGCTCGCAGCAGGCTTTCGTTCACAGCACACGCTTCGATTCATTAACGTGTCCGTTCACACTAGACGCTGGAAATGCTGGAAACGATTGTAATACATATGTCAGGCCTGTAGGCCTAAGTGGCGCTGTTGCCCGCCCGAAATACACCAAAAGCAGCCGAAGTAGACCCGGGAGCATGGTTGCCATGGTTGCCTCTGTTTATTCTCCGCAGTGGACGGCGTGTTCTCCTGCTGTAATATCTCAGGGATCCACCAAGCAAGATGGAAAACACCCACCTCTCCATCCTTCCCAAGGAACGAGGGGACCGTGCGGCAGAGTTTCCGATAAATAAATGTTCCGCCGGTCAACATGTCCGTTAAAGTTTTAATCTTCCGTACAAAATTAGGAAAGTGCCGGTCAGAGGTCTTCTTTGTTATTTATTGAGCTTTAAACAAATTGATAACGCACTCTGTTCTCTGTATAATAATATAAGAATATTAATAAACGGTGACTGCCTCTCTTTTCCTCCCCCTCTTCTGACAGCCCACAGCAGCCAGGAGACGTGGGAGAGGAGGCGGGCTCTTTCATCGTTATCAGAAATGATCATATAGGGACACACACGGAGCCGTTGGACCCCCAGAGCGTTGCGTATGCCGGTCCTCCCACCTTGGGAACCCGTTACCGTAGTCGTTATTCCACCCCCACCCTCACAACAGAGCGGAGCAAGGCAATCAAAACTTAAATATAAGCAGCATTTTAGGCGCGCTATGCATGGGGCCGCCTTGTGGGTTTCCCGACAGTCGTTTCAGAAATTAAAAGGGTGTTTTCATGTTGTCGTTGCTGTGGGACCTTTCTTAATACCCTGGAAAATGCCGTTTAATACTTTTAAAAGCCTTAATTTTCGCTAAATTGATTTATCAACTTTTTAATACTTTTTAAGACCCCGCGGACACCCTGTAAAGAGGTTCATTTCCAATCCCTTTTTCCCTCCTTCCTACAATAAATACTGGCATGGGTAATGCCATCTGTCGGATGTTTACCTTCCAGTGTAAAGGCCCTCTCTGTACCCGCTGAGGTTCAGGTGAGTGACAGCCGGGGTTCAGATTATTAATCAACACTCTTCACGTGATGTTGTCGAATTCACACCACGATATGTTCACTGCTCTATCCTGAAAGAGGAGCAGACCAGACACCAGC
>NW_011367005.1:9448-16944 GCF_000735185.1 Notothenia coriiceps
TGCCGCCTTTAAAACACACCATATTAATCCCCTTGTGACTCTACTCTATACTGCAGAATTACAATCATTAGCACTCTCAAAGCTGGTGGATGTTTGTGGATTAATTTGCATTTTAATGTCAGTTGTGATTATGGATGAGCACTAAAACTTCCTAAAATAACTTAAAAGGTGGTTTTTATATTTGTACATTATTAATTAATTTATTTATTATTATTATTATTCATATTATTTATCATTTTATTATTTATTTTTATGTATTATTATTATTATTCTTATTATTATCTATTATTATTATTATATTAGTTATGATTCGATATTTATAATTTATAATTATTATTGTATTATTATTTATTATATATTAATGATATTAATTATATGTATTATTTATTATTATTATTATTATTATTATTTATTTATTATTATTTATTATTATTTATTAGGTATTAGGTATAATTTATGATTTATAATTTATTATTACTATTATTATTATTATTTATTTATTATCATTTCTCATCTATTATTTATTATTATTATTTAAATTTGATTAATTAATATTATTGCGGAAAACTATTATTATTTTACAATATGATTTCGAATGAAGAAAAGCAAACATGCAAACAGTAATGAAATAAAACAAGGCATTTATTTGAACAGTTAATAGTTTTTCATCATAAATGTAACAAACAAAACAAAATGATCCTCTTCTGCAAGTTCCTCGTCCTCCCCTGCAAAAAATAAAGACCATTGTTTGAATTCCTCATTTTAAATTCTGCTTTATAAACAATACGCATTACCTAAAATGAAAGCATTATGTTGGGAAAATCCTGAATGTCCTCTTCCAGTATGAGACCCTGATCACAAAGGTATCCCAACTGTAGCTGTGAACATGACAGGATGTGTGATTACCTAGAAGAGCATCAGGACTGTTTGAGGCATATGATAGCTATGTGATTAACATGATGATTCAGCCTCTATGGAGAGAGACATATGACAAGCATGCTCATTTCTGACGTGGAGCTAATCTGAAGTAAACATTGAATACTGCTTTCTATTCCTCCATCTTTGGACTGTGGAACTCCCTCTCTTGGATATCAGCATGTAAAGGACACTGTTTGATATTTTGAGTAAAAAATCAGGATTTCGACATCTTGAGAAAAAAAGACAGCATTTTGAGATTTTGACAAAAAGTCCGAATATTTTTGAAAAAGTCAGAATTTTTAGATTTTTAGAAAAAAGTCAGAATTTTGAGATCTTGAGAAAAAATACATCATTTTGAGAAAAAATACATTATTTTGAGAAAAAGTCATCATTTTCAGATTTTGAGAGAAAGTCAAAATGTATACATTTTGAGAAAAATACAGAATTTTGAGAAAAAGTTAAAAAAAATTGATTTTGAGAATAAGTCAGAATTTTGAAAGAAAGTAAGGATTTTGAGAGAAATTCTGAATTTTTGGAAAAATTCTGAATTTTGAGATTTTGAGAGAAATTCTGAATTTTGAGAGAAAGTCAGAATTTTTTTTATTTTCAGAAAAAAGCCAACATTTTGAGAAAAAAACTCAGTGTTTTGTACATGACAAAGAACCGGTATTCCTCCACGTAGAAACTGTGGAACTCCCTCTCTTGGATATCAGCATGTGAAGGACACTGTTTGAGATTTTGAGTAAAAAGTCAGGATTTTTAGATTTTGAGAGAAATTCAGGATTTTTAGAAAAAGTCAGAATGTTGATATTTTGAGAAAAACGACAGAATTTTGACATTTTTAGAAAAACGACAGAAAGGCATAATTTTGAGAGAAAATCCGAATTTTGAGAAAAAGTAATACAAAAAAATGATTTTGAGAAAAAGTAAAAAAAAAATGATTTTGAGAAAAAAGTCAGAATTTTGAGAAAAAGTCAGAATTTTGAGAAAAAGTTAGAATTTTGAGAGTTTGAAAAAAATGACGAATTTTGAGGAAAAAGTTAAAGGAAAAAATAATTTGAGAAAAAAGTCAGAATTTTGAGAAAAGGACAGAATTTTGAGAGAAAGTCAGAATTTTGAGAGTTTTGTTCATGACAGGATGTATGATTATAGAAGAACCGGCATTCCTCCATTGTGACTGTGTAACTCCCTCTCTTGGATATCAGCATGTGAAGGACACTGTTCAGGAACTAGTTGATGCTCTGTATGTGATGACTACTTCCATTCTGGAGAGGATCACAAATACATGGATCCTGTTTTGAAGCTCAAGCCGGTGACATTTCTCTAACTCAATATAACTCACTGAGTTGTCTTCACACCACGGTGCAGGATCGAGGCTCTCTGAAGGGGTTGCTCCCCGTGGGGACCCCGACCAGAAGCGCGTCTTTAGATGCGTTCTGCAGACAAAACTGTTGCAGCTCCGCAGCCGCCTGCGACACCTACACAAATACACAACAAATATACAAGTACTTTTAAATTCTGATATCCAGAGGTGGGAAGAAGTGGAGTACAAATACTTTGTTACTGAACATTTTTCTTGTATCAGTACTCGACTCCACTACTTATTTTTCTGACGACTTTTTACTTTGACTTCTTACATGTTGAACACTAATTCCTGTACTTTCTACTTCTTACATGTTGAACACAAATACCTGTACTTTCTACTTCTTACATGTTGAACACTAATACCTGTACTTTCTACTTCTTACATGTTGAACACAAATACCTGTACTTTCTACTTCTTACATGTTGAACACTAATACCTGTACTTTCTACTTCTTACATGTTGAACCCAAATACCTGTACTTTCTACTTCTTACATTTTGAACCAAGATACCTGTACTTTCTACTTCTTACATGTTGAACCCAAATACCTGTACTTTCTACTTCTTACATTTTGAACTCCAATACCTGTACTTTCTACTTCTCACATTTTGAACCCAAACACCTGTACTTTCTACTTCTTACATGTTGAACCCAAACACCTGTACTTTCTACTTCTTACATGTTGAACCCAAACACCTGTACTTTCTACTTCTTACATGTTGAACCCAAACACCTGTACTTTCTACTTCTTACATGTTAAACACAAATACCTGTACTTTCTACTTGTTACATTCTGGTAATTTAGTACTAATAAGTACTCAGATCTACTTAGTAAAAGTAGAAGTACTCAGATCTCGTACTTGAGTAAAAGTAGAAGTACCAGAGTGTAGGAATACTCTGTTTCAGTAAAAGTCCTGCATTCAAAATGTTCCTCAAGTAAAAGTAGAAAAGTATTATCATCAAAATATAGTGAAAGTAGCGACAGTAAAAGTAGTGATTGTGCAGATTGGTCCATTTCAGAATAATATATATGATATGATGTATAATGATTGATCATGAAAGTGTTCTCAAGTACTTTTGAAATCCTGATATCTTATGAAACAAAAAGATCAGACGAATCCATCGACACCAAGCATGTCTGAATCGCTTGTTGGGAACTTCCAATAAAGAAAGTCCGAAGTATAAAAAATAAGAAATAAAAAAAGCCCTTAACAATTAAAAAAGTTTCCAAATAATTGTCTGTAATTGGTTCGGCTCTGCTTGTAATATCAGGTGGTTTAATATATAACAAGTGTCATATTTTATAAGCAATTTGCATGTTTTGTATGCAATAAATGTGTTGTGAAAGACAGGATTAAAAGCTAAAAGCATAAGACATTTTTACCAAAGAAAAAACATTAATTTGCGGACAAAACGACAGATTATTAAGAATTATTTAGTGCAAAAAACACATTTGACACTTGTTGTATTAGGTAAATGTATTTTTAACTGTTTAATTGATAAATAATATGCAACAGAATGGAAAAATGGAAAATGGAAATATAACAAAATAGGGAAAATAGGGCTAAAACATTCTGTATGAATGACTGTGCTGTAAGAAGATAAGAAAATGGGGAAAAAATGAATATATTGTATAAAATAAAAGCAGAAACAAACGGTGAAGTGTTGAATCGATACAGTGTAAATTAGGTTAAGTTAAGAAAACCCAAAGTAAACTCTTTTCTCCGTCTGTACCTTGATTCTCTCCACGCTCGCCTCCAGCTTCAGTTGCTCCACGAGGCGTCTCATGTTGGATACATTGGAATTCGAGGTCATGTTGCTGGAGATGTTTTAGGGCAGAGTGAGAGAGTTGTTCTTTGTAAAAAATGAAAGAAAAGGAAAGTACGTCCCGTTCAGTCTTTCCACACCGGAGCTGAGTGCACAGAAAGAAAAGGAAGCAGGAAGAGAGGAAGTGTCTCTTTCCAAACAACCTCCAACGAGGAAACAAGGAGACAAGGAAGCACACTGACCTCTAAATACCTTCTTTACTTCTGTGAAATGATACAGGATTCTGACGTTACAGCATTTCTGTCTCTACTTATATCAGTATGTAGTGTCTCTAATTTAAAGAGTCCTCTCATGCTGATGTTCAGGTGTATATCAGTATGTAGTGTCTCTACTTTAAAGAGTCCTCTCCTGCTGATGTTCAGGTGTATATCAGTATGTAGTGTCTCTACTTTAAAGAGTCCTCTCCTGCTGATGTTCAGGTGTATATCAGTATGTAGTGTCTCTACTTTAAAGAGTCCTCTCCTGCCGATGTTCAGGTGTATATCAGTATGTAGTGTCTCTACTTTAAAGAGTCCTCTCCTGCTGATGTTCAGGTGTATATCAGTATGTAGTGCAGGGCTATTCAATTAGTTTAGAATGGGGGCCGGTTGATGAAAATGATCCAAAGCAAGCGGGCCGGGAAAAAGATGGCTTGAAATATGAGCAATCATATTAAGAGCTTCAGATACAGTGAATACTACAACAGCATAGTGGAGTGCATATTGTGTTTAATTACATCAAACAATATAGCTCCAAGGCCTTTCTAGATCTAAATTGTTTGATGTAATTAAACACAATATGCACTCCACTATGCTGTTGTAGTATTCACTGTATCTGAAGCTCTNCCTGCTGGCAAGGAGAGTTATTGCCACTCACGCATGCACAGTTCGTACGTGCTCGGCTGAAGTCTTTACGGTGTGTTCCAGTGCGACACATGGCCAAGACGCAGGAGAATACGCCAACGCAACAGTCGGCGTGTTCTCTGGTGACTGCTTGGTGTGTCAGGGCCTTTACGGAGCCTACACACGGCGGCGTGCGTTGCCGCTTCAACGCTTCTGCCCATTTACTTTGAATGGGGTGACGTCACGATTCGCCGAACTGCATTCTGGGAGCAATGCTTCTCTCGCGGTGCTCTCTGCAAAAGTAGAGCAATGTTCTACTTTTGCCGCCTCGACGGAGGCGTCAGACAATCGAATCATATGCCAGTACAAGCTCTAGCCAATCAAACCGCGTGCTTGTGTGTCTGGGGCGGGACATTCATGTGATTGGTTGTTGGTCGAGTTTCAGCCCCCCCCGCCGGCAAGCGACAACGCAAGCCACCGTTTGTAGGCTCCGTTACGGTACGGTACGCTGGGTACGTCCACACAGCAGCTGGGCGTGTCTGGCGCGTGACCAACAACCAATCAAATTAATCTCCCGCCCCGCTAGAGCTAGAGCTTGTACTGGCATATGATTTGATTGGCTGGCGCTTCCGTCGACGCTTGAAAAGTTGAACTTTTTTCTCAACTTTCGAAGCGAGCAAAGCAGAGGCAAAGCAGAGGCAAAGCGACGCGTGGGAACCACTGACAGCCAGTCATGATGGATAATCTGTGACGTTTTGCTCTCTCAAAAGTTGGGCCATTGCCCAATGAGCAGCTCTCATAGGAAAGAACGACACCCCGCCTCCATGGTTGAAACACGCAACGCTGCCGTGTGGACGGGCCGTTAACCTACCTGGTGATACATTTGTTTCTGATTCTAAACTACAATACTAAAATATCTGTTTTTATTGATTATATTGTGTTGGTTTGTGCTATTTTGTTTTTTGTTTTGTGTACCTTTGAAAGGCGCTTTTATAAATAAAGTGTATTATTATTATTACAATAGGAAATAAGTTGAAATATAATATTTTTCAAGAATAAAACCAAGTATTTACACCAAATTTAAATATACAAAAAATACAAAAAAATTAGTCTATAATGAAAATAATATTTGAATTTTTTTACAAATGTTTATAAAAAAACGATATTGTTTTGCTGAGATTTTTTTAAATGCATCTCTGAAAAACAAATGCCTGTTATTTTGAGATGAATAACTTAAACTTAAAAATAACTTGAAGGATAAAATATAATTAACTGACCCATTATCAAGGACTAAATATAGAAAATAAAAGGTTTAAATCATATTTATCCTGCTATATGTTTTTCGTGTTGAGATAATGACATAAATCAATTGTGATCATATGAAAAAACAACACTTTAACTCATTAAAAACACCAAAAGACGGAGGAAAAGATGAGGAAATAAAATGCCATTATGACAAAATAAGAGGTTAACAGCAGTCACGACACATTTCAGTGTGTTTAGCTCATATTTCAGCGGAGGTGTGTGTGTGTGCGTCTCTTACCTTCCTGCGGTGTTTACCTGTCTGCAGGTAAGCTCCTTACAGCTGATCCGGGGTCTACTTTATCATCCATGTGTTCACGGGTCAGCTGTTCTAATGATAGTACTGCGCGTCTGCAACTTCCGGCAGCAAGCTTGGCGCATGCGCAGAGCAAACGAGCGTTTTCTTAAAGAGGACACTACAGGTAAATGAGGTTAAGAACGATAGATATTAAACTTTGACAGGTAATTACTATAGACTGTAAATACAGGTAATTACTTATACCAAGAACATATGTTTGGGAAATTAAATGTGGTATGTTTTAATATAAAAACGGGGTAATATCTCGTTAAATCTGTGTTTAATGGGTATATATATATTTATTTATTTTTTACTTCTTTTTTTTAATTTTTAATGCTATTTTATTTCTATTTCAGAAATATTTTGGACTGTTTATTTCTTGTGTCTTCATTTCTCTAATGTACATTGTCTTGTTTTTGATGGTGCTGCAACGCAAACATTTCCCAAATTGGGATCAATAAAGTACTTCTTATCTATCTAAAAATAGATATATATCTGAAAATCAGCAGGAGAGGACTCTTTAAAGTAGAGACACTACATACTGATATACACCTGAACATCAGCAGGAGAGGACTCTTTAAAGTAGAGACACTACATACTGATATACACCTGAACATCAGCAGGAGAGGACTCTTTAAAGTAGAGACACTACATACTGATATACACCTGAACATCAGCAGGAGAGGACTCTTTAAAGTAGAGACACTACATACTGATATACACCTGAACATCAGCAGGAGAGGACTCTTTAAAGTAGAGACACTACATACTGATATACACCTGAACATCAGCAGGAGAGGACTCTTTAAAGTAGAGACACTACATCAGGGCTATTCAATTGGCGGCCCGCGGGCCAAATCCGGCCCCGGGGTGATATTTACTGGCCCTTTGAGTATAATGTTAAAAGTAATCTACTTTTTATTTTTTAAAGATTCTTTTTTGGCCAGAGTGCCTTTATTCCAGAG
>NW_011367006.1:0-17603 GCF_000735185.1 Notothenia coriiceps
AGAGGGTTAAGGGATGAGCTGCCAACACTCACAAGCATCATTTACCTACATTTGATTGATTTTGCTAATTTATAACTGAACTCATGAGGCAATATAGCTCTAGTGAGTGGCCCAGCCCTTCGTATATTTTTCTGTATGTGGCCCTCGGTGAAAAAGGTTTCACCCCTGCTCTAGATAATGAATAAGAGAGTGAAGGAAACAAAGGCATGCGAATGGGTTCATGTGACTGAAGTCAACTAACAGCTACTTGTAAATCCATCTGGGTTGGACGAGGAGCATTAAAGAGGACAGTGGGAGGAGAGAGGGAGGAGTGAAAAAGGGGGAACAAATAAGTGAACATCTAAAAACACCCCCTCAAATATAAATTAGGTCAAAAATAATCAGGACGGTGAGAACAAGCAGAAAGCAGAGGCAGCAGGCTCAGACCTCCAGAGATGCTGTTATCAGCACTCTGCTCCAGGCCTGTTGTTAAGACATGGCTTAAACTCCCAGCAGACCTCAACAGTGGAAACACATTTGACATAGTTATATATTCAATGGGATAAGAGTTACAGTGTGAACTTGTTGTAGTATAGATTGTGTATCTATTAAGTAAAGTTACTCTTATAGAAGTATTTTCAGCTTTTTTCCATCTTATCCTGTCATTATCTCTAGCCTATCCCAGCATGCATTGGGTTAGTTATGGTTTCCAGGTGAAGATTTTTGTCACCTGCAAACTACATTGGACTGACTGTTTCCTTAATCTATAGTTGGAAACACTGTGCCCTAAATAACTTAGAATGTTGTTATTAATATTGATATTATGCAACTGACTACAATCAAATCAGGTTGGTCTGATATAGGGCCTAAAGATGTGGAAAAATATCTTGCAATTGCAATAATGGAGGGAATGATCATTTCTGAATGATTTTCATTGAAAATAAATAATTATAAAAATCTGAATTTTCTTTTGACTGTTTCTTTATGTTGCCCTTATATACATTAATGTAATGCAGGAAATCATAACTTTGAGGAGCTGAAGCCAAACAAATGTTTTGCTTTATAGTAACACATTTATGTAAATTGATCATCTCGATTAATCATTTCAGTTATTAGTAACCCGTGAAGCACTTTGTAAATCTATTTTAGCCAAGCATCATTATTATTGGCACCATCATCATTACGCAGCGTCCACACGGCGGGAGCTTGAACTGGCATATGATTTGATTGGCTGACGCTTCTGTTGAAGCTTCAAAAGTAGAACATTGCTCTACTTTTGAAGCGTGCAACGCGAGCAAAGCGAAGCGACGGAACCACAATGCAGTTCGGCAAAGCGTGACATCACCCCATTCAAAGTGAATATGGGAGGCTGTGGCTCAGGGGATAGTGTGCTGGACGGGCCGTTATAGTAGCAGCCAGTCACAAGTATCATAACTAATTTGTGACACAACCATGATCAGGCTGTACAATTATATTTCGTCAATCTTTACATAGGTTTATTCTCCCTCTTCAGACCTCTGTAAGGCAGCAACTGTAACCCAAGATTCTGGGGTCAATCAATGTTACATTGATCACTCCCAAGGTTCTGAGGAAATCAATGCGAGAAGAACACCTGATGTTCCTTTAAAGATCGGCGTTTCCAGTTGCAAGGAAACTTGGACAAGTACAGCTGTGAACAGTCCTGGAGATCAGACTTAAAACCTCACTCGAGTCACCATTGCTTTTTTTGAACAGTCAGAAGCGTACAGTACAAAGTACAGTAGCCCAATAATCTATGTAAAGGTAATCAATCAAGATGTAAAGTGACAGACAGGAGTTCCAGCCTATTACTCTTGTAATCAGTTCTGTGTACAACTAATCGGCCCTGACCTCTGGCGAGATCCCTTCATTGCATGGAGGAGGATTCTGGTCATCAGTTCATGTCTCACCCCCCACATCCTCACCCGTTTCCTCCCATCCATCTCCCAGATGATGTTAGCCTATAAGTGGGGCTGTTAAGCTTCCACTATTAGCAGAAGCACTCAGACTGTTTTCACCACAGATCATTACACTTTACACAGGCCTATTCAACTGGCGGCCAGCGGGCCAGATGCGGCCCAGAACCAACTCCCGAGTGGCCCAGCCTCCCGTAGCCAAATTCCTACACTAGTACAGACCATGAACGCGTTGCATAGAAACCACCGAACCACAACGTAGCACGTTTTTTGAAAGTGCATCTAGTGGTGCTAGTAACGGTGGTCCTATGATAGCAGCAACTCTAAAACATGTCTCTCTCAACTCTGAAGCGTAAACAGAGACAAAACGGTCATTGATCTTGTGGAGCAGATCCAAGTCAAGCTGGACCTTTTCGCGACCGACTTGATACTCGGATACTGCATTTTCCGACGCTCCCCAAACACATCACATCTCCGGCACAAATCACGGATGTGATGACAGATTTCATTGCGAGGTTGAAAGAGAACTTTGCCGGTCGATTGGATGGACTTGCTCTGCCCACAGAGGTGATGATGGGCTTTGCTAGAGACCCCTTCACTGTTGCAATAGAGGGGGACGTATCAACCAGAGCAAAGGAAGTGGTCCCCTGCATCGACAATGGGAAATATACACTGGAACTTATTGACATGCAGCGCACTAACGGGCCAGCAAAGTTTTGGAGTGATGTCAAAAAACAGAAGTTCCCTAACGTTCAGAAAGTAGCGATCTGTGTGCTCAGTATGTTTGGATCAACATACACATGTGAATCAAGCTTTTCACACATGAACTCGATTGAGTTCATGTGTGAAAAGCTTGATTCACATGTGTATGTTGATCCAAACATACTGAGCACACAGATCGCTACTTTCTGAACGTTAGGGAACTTCTGTTTTTNTTCTACAATAAATCACAGCACGTACCCAAGCGTTATATCAAGGTGTCCAATTCTTATCTGTGGAGGGCTGAGAGTCACAGTTCGTCTTCTAGCTGAGTTCACTGTGTCGTCCGTCCTCTTTGTGTGAAGGTCTGCCAATCACTGAAACCACCTGCTGTTGTGCTTTGATTGGAAAGAAAACCCATACTGTCACTCCACTGCTCGGGGTCTGACCCTCCATCTTTTGCTGTTCTAATCACATGCCATACAGTTCAGGCTGAGCTGTTTTAAAAACAATTGTTGTTTCACTAACACATTGAAAACATTCAGTTGTTACTGGGCATCACTACTCCTGTAATATGTGTGCCCACTTCATGAAAGCAGTTTCCAGAAATCTAGTAGCCCTTAGCAATTCCTACTTTCACAAAGCTCACAATGTTGTATTTGTGTAATTTTCTTCTCGATTCATCTTAATTTGTTAGTTCAATTTGTTGTGTACCAAACATAGCTTCAAATGTTTCTCAGCAAGTGTTGGTGGGGGTCTAATTGTGACCACTGTTGGGAGGTGAGCAGTTCAACTTCCTGTAGAAAAGGAGACGAGGTGCTGCTTAAAATACAATTTCAAGCACCCAAACAATTTCACATACAGATCCAAAAGTGAGTGTCTGCTTGATCAAGGTCATTCATAAAGCTAAGCTATTTCCACCAGTCATTTCCTTTTCTCAATACAGAAGAGAAGAAGTTATTTTTGTCCTGTTGTCCTATTACAAGTGATTCACTTTTAGATAAATGCTGAAACACTTTGTAGATAACAGCTATCCTGAAACCCATCATGATACATGTGCGTGTAATATTAATAAAGACCAAGGGAAATGTCCAGCTCATAAATGATTTTCAAAGCTAGTTGTTTAAGAAGTGTGGAACTGCATTGTTTACATGCAAAGATTATCAATGCAAAACTATTGGATGAAAAACACAAGGCTACAACAAGTGATCAAAACTTACAAAGCTACCTTTTAATTTGTGATAAAAGACAGCGCACATTTTCAATATGATTTAAAAATGTTTTTGATAATGCCTTGGAGGAAACATTATCATTGTATATGCATTAAGTCAATGTCATTCAGCCTTACATGTGTGGTCTGCAGAACCAGACTTTAACACCTCAATATCATAATTGTACAAAAGTAAATAAATGTTTGCACATTAAAGAAAAAAGCATGGTAGATCACATTTCATGTTATTCCCCAACAATAGGGGAACCTTTGCATCCGCCAAATGCAAATCATTGCAGGCGTTTAGGCTCAATAAGCAGCCACTGGAGAAATAAAAGGGGGAACGGACACACACTTAACATTGGGGTTTAAACAAGATGATATGATAAGATATGGTAGAACTGTTATTTTGCCAATGCAAAGCTCTTAGTGAATTTACATTTTGTTACAGATTCAAAACTTGGCGGTATGGGAATGGTTTGTGGTGTTTCTGTGTGTTTTAATAAAAAAAGCGGTTGTAAGTTATTTCTCCAGCAGATCAGCTCAGAGGAAATGCCATTGTGTTTCTGTACTCCACACATACTGTATACTGAGAGCTATGTAGGTGGTAGCACACATGTTTCTATGAATGTTATTTATTTTGCCTCATTTTGTCCTTCAGAGGATATTGCAAAGTATAAAGCAAGTCTAGTAGATGTTGGAAGATGCCCTTGTCATTTTAAAAGAACTGTAAAACTACAAAGCTCCCTTTATGTGATGACTTTGTGCTCAGCAGGTATAGTGAATTCATGAAAAACATGGTTTGGTATAGAGCGTTGGAATCGTTTGGTGTGATGGTGATTGGTAGTGCAGATGCTTTCTCATTCAAAATCATTAATCCTGTTGGTGCAGGACAATGAGTCCACTTGTTATCGCTCTTAAACGCAAGTCCTTTCAGAAAGCGACTATTATATGTGCATTTATCATCATTATAAGGGCATGAATAATAAAACACTGTGAAACGGAAAGCACAAGGACCACTTGGGTTATTGTTCTGCCGACAGACAGCTTTCATTCGACTGTTAAGCAGAATTTTTGCTCATCCTCTAAAAGAGCATGTCACTCACTAGCGATACTCGGTCTCAGGAAAGGAATGAGAAGCATGTCGTCTTGTCACCATCTGGCATGCAAACAGTAAAACCTTACTATATATATTCCAGTTCATTTTCAATAGTGTGGTGCAATACTTGAAGCAGGAACAAGATGCATAATGTCAGAAAACAGAAGTGCGAAAAAAAACTTGGAAAAAAATATCACGCAAATAGATGCCAAATTTAAGAAATGAGATACAATACAAACCAAGTTGCTGTGCCCGTACTTCTCTTTGTAAGTCTTATCTTAGTAGTTCATCTAATTCCACAATCGCACAGCACCGTTTCTTTGTGACCCATCTAAAGCAAACCACATTTGGCAACTGATTTTATGGTCCCACCAAATTGCCTCTGCAGTTACACCCATTGTGGAAATGCTGTTCACTGCTGTGCTGGTTCTTTGCTGTGGGATTTTTTTTTTAGCAATTTCAAACAGAATGTTTTATTTAATGCTACATTTACCTTTAGGAGTGATGAAACGGTCTCATGTGTGCTATTCCATGAAAGCACAATGTGAGCAGTGCGACTTTAACAACTGTGATGACTGGTATTTAAGGGTGAAACAAGAAGGGGGCTGCCAGTTTCTCAATAACTAAAAATGTGAAAAAAATGTTCTGTAACAATACTAAAAAGCAGAGGAGTGCTGGATAGGGACCAGCAAGACTCTTAAAACAAAGTTGTGCTTTGGCATAATGGATGGCATCATACTTTTTGGACAGAACTGAAACCCTGTCCTTTAGCTTTGAGCAGATCTGCAGCCAGGAGCGGGGCACCATAAAAGCTGCATCAGCCAATCACTGCAGCAGACTCTCTGGGTTTGCTTCTCTCACTACTATTTCCGCCCCACCTCTTACAGTTCATTTCAGTTTAACCCAGAGGCCACTTGAGGGACCTCACAATGCTTTTCCAACTCATAAGAGTGGACCGAGTGACGTAAAAAAATCTTTTTCCCGTGCGCACCATCAGTGTGGTACCATCATACATCCAAGCTAGTTTTCTTCTCTTTTGTTCATTAAGTGGTGCATTTCCTCTGCATCCCTTCACCCACTTAGTCTCATCTTCTCCGTGTCCCATTATCTTTTACTCTTATCCTATATGAATCCATTTGCGTTCTAATCCCAGCTGCAGCCCCTTTCCTCAGTCCCTGCTCTATTCATGATATTGAGGTTGGAGAAAGATCTAACATGTTGAGACGTCCCTGTTCAAATGGGAGGTTTATTCTTTATTGGATTGTCTCTTTTTCCCTTTTCAGTTGTTTTTAAGCTCATGATGTAAGATAACTATGTGCGGTATGTAGGACATTAGGTTAAACCTTTTCAAAAATACCTGTGGTGAACTGAAAAAGAGACTTGAGGCATAATGACTTTTTAGACAAAGAAGCAAGGTTGCAAATTATGTCGATTGTTCCTGAAGTGGTCCCTCTTCCCTCTGCCCCCCCACAGGGCAGTGATGCCTGGCATGGTGATGTTTCGGCGGCGCTGGTCAGTCGGCAGTGATGACCTGGTGCTGCCCGCCTTCTTCCTCTTTCTATTGCACTGCATCTGGTGAGTCACTGTATTGATTTTGTATATATATATATACATATATATAGTTATGTGCACATGTATTTTGACAAGCAGTGGATTTCTGCACGAGGAAATCTATTTGCTTACCCTTTGATGTCATACTCAGGTTGGTGGTTTTGTCCGTGGTTCTGTTCGGCCTGCCGTACGGCTCAGAGCAGTCGTGTTCTGTGACACTGGTGGACCATGGCCGAGGGTACCTGGGCATCCTGGTCAGCTGCCTTATCTGTGAGAGCGCCATCATGTGGCTGAGTATGAGAGGCAGCATTCTGTACACACAGCCCAGGGAAGCTGTGCAGTACGTCATCTATATACGGCTAGGTAAGACACACTGCTTGTGAAGATTACTAGTGGTTCTAAATTAAGATCTAAACACTGTTTATATTGATTGGGCAGATATTGATCATTATTCCCTCTCCCTCTTTCTCTCCAGCTATTCTCTTGGTGGAGCTCGTATATGCTGTGGTGGGAATTGCTTGGCTTGTCCAGTATTACCAACCTTGCTCTGATGTCACTGCCAAAAACTTGGCTCTGGGTGAGTGCTTGAAGAAATAAATGAGCTTCTTTGTAAAGCAAGTTAAAAGGGGTTTGTTATGCTTGAATGTGAATGATGTTTTGTGTTCTTTTGCAGGAATCGTTGCATGCAACTGGCTCGTGATATTCAGTGTCTGCATTACCCTCATGTGCACCTTTGATCCCACGGGTCGGACTTTTGTCAAACTTAAAGCCACCCGTCGGCGTCAGCGCAACCTAACAACGTACACACTCAGGTATTAACAGGCACTTACTCCTCTGTTTCTCTTTTTGTCTCATATTTTGCCTTTACACAAAACTCAACCAAAGCACAGCATCCACCCAGGCGTGCACATCTTACCTGTTTCTCGCACTAAGTCTTGACAGCTCTCCTTGCCCTTTTCTCTTCATTAGACACAGGCTAGAGGAAGGCCAAGCCAGCAGCTGGAGCAGGAGACTGAAGTTCTTCATGTGCTGCACCAGAGCACAGGATACACAATCAGTGAGTCACAACACTTACCCACTTCCTTTCCGCCGGTAAAGTAAATCAGACGGGAATAAAACCAGAAATATGTCAGGCATAAAGTCCAGTAAGCCAGTCATTAAAATAAGCACTGACAGGATGATTCAACATTGTGGCATAAAGGCGATCATTGCTTAGCTACTCACTGGCAACATTAAGCTTTTCTTATAAAATATGAATGTCAAATATTTAATTTCAGGCTAAATCAATTTACTAGCTGACTAAAACTAAGTAAGTGCGCACAACTGCAGTCATATAAAGCCCACTAACTGCCATCCTCTAGATCACATGTGTCAAACTCAAGGCCCGGGGGCCAAATCGGGCCCTTGGTGGATTTAATTTCGGCCCGCAGGATCATTTTGAATTACTATTAGATCTGGCCCGCCGGTATATTGAACGCACACCTTCACTCCATCCTGAGGATTTCCTCAGCTCAGAGCCTGAGCCCAAACGTTGATGAACTTGCACCCGAGATGAGATGCCAAGTATCTGGCTTGTACTAGCAGCACAGAGCAGCACACTGAGTTTACATGGATGTTTCCTTTAGTACTTTTTTTCTTGCGACAACAGGGCATGTTTGGTTTTTTCTTTGAGGGAAATAGTTTTTTTGAAACTGTTGTTGGCCTGTGGAAAAAAGTAATCATAAGAAATGACTGCAGATAGAGCCATAAGAAATGAATGCAACTGATTATTTAGTGTTTAATGTTGTTTTTATAGGCAATAATTTAAGCTTTGTTAGTTCCAGGTTTAATATGTGCAATAAGTTCATTTCAATAAGTTTTGCAATAAGCATTGAACCAGTCCGGCCCTCAACTATTACCGATTTGTTTTTATTTTTGGCCCACTGTGTATTTGAGTTTGACAGCCCTGCTCTAGACTGAACTGCAGATTTAAAGTCATGAAAGTAAAAAACTCTGAAAGAATGCCATGAGCTTTTAGCCAGCAGTTCAATGTCTAAAGACATGCTGACCTCAGTGAGCTGGTACAAACCCACTGGACCAGACAAACCCTCAGGTTAGTGCGCTTTGAAGCATTCAAAAATATCCCTCAGCTATACAAGCCATACTGCCTTACATTACATTCATAAATATATATGTCCAAGTATGTATCTAAAGTTATCAACAAGTATCGTATCAAGTCCAAAGCCCATGAACTATGATAGTTAACTCACTCTACCCAAGGGCCCCTATTGTGAAATGACAGAACTGCATGGGCAACTTATTTTGTTAAAAATGCTCAATCAGTCATTAACGCACCCTGCTATGTTAAAAGTTTAATAAAAACAATCCCATCGCGAAACACTGTTTATTTTCATTGTGGATTAGAAAATGCTCTGCAGGCCACACAGTTGTAACCTGAGTGTTACTGATTTAAAGGTTGCATGATTTAATGAACTACTTAATTTAATTCTCTTTTTTTTTATGCTTTTCCAACTTTTCCTGATGTTTGCTGCTCTCATGTCCAGGATGCGTATTCAGAAGTGGCCAGCCTTTTTGCAGAGTTCTTCAGAGACCTGGACATTGTGCCTAGTGATATCATTGCTGGCCTGGTTCTTCTCCGCCAGAGGCAGAGGTCTAAGAGATCATCTATCCTGGACCAGGTATCGCTGTCAATACAACTATATTAATGTCTGTATTTTTGTGCTTGTAAAAATAATAACTTTCATACCCTTTTTTTTACCTCGCAAGGGCAACAATGACATTTTAGCATTCTTATCTGGAATGCCTGTCACTCGTAATACTCGATACCTGGACCTTAAGAACTCGGTGAGTTTCTATCTGAATAATACAATGAGAAAGTGAAGGTTGACTTTTGTGAAGTCTTGTTATACTTCAGGTTCTCAAATAAACACTGCCTCATACAAATACACAATGCATTTAAACACATCTTTAAAGGCTCTTCTGTCTTTTTTTTTTAAAGGAATTTACCTGCTTAAAAACATGTAAAAGATTGCAAAACAATGCACAAAGAGAGGGCTCCCTAGCTAACAAAGTTTTCACAAGAAAGGACACTAATTTTCACAAGAAAACTAGATATGTGTCTTAGCTATTAGCTTAATTTGTGTTCATTTCACACCAAACAAACAAAATAGTTGTACTCCTCAACTAATGGCACAAGTTGTTTTGATTGTTAACTGTCTTTAAAAACCTTAGCTTTCCTGCAGTACTGTATATTTCTATGCAATTATTGTGCATTTATGTCTGAATATCTCAGTATGTCCGTGATATTACTGCCATCCCTCTGTCGTTCTCATGTGTGTGTCCGTCTGCCCGCCTGTCTCTCCCTCTTGCAGGTCGAGATGAACATGTACAAGGATGTGTGTTACTACATGCTCTTCGCCCTGGCTGCATATGGTTGGCCCATGTACTTAATGAGGAAGCCTGTGTGCGGGCTGTGCCGCCTTGCCAGCTCCTGCCCGTAAGCTCTC
Source organism: Notothenia coriiceps (assembly GCF_000735185.1). Classification (NCBI taxonomy): domain Eukaryota; kingdom Metazoa; phylum Chordata; class Actinopteri; order Perciformes; family Nototheniidae; genus Notothenia; species Notothenia coriiceps. Next base: position 9,979 of record NW_011367006.1, read on the forward strand.
AAACATTCACCCGCACAGTTTTGATCTATTTGGCTTCTATGTCCCTTGAGCCTCTTCAAAACGGAACCAATCTCACATGCGTCAACACTTGCCAAGTAGTAATCCACAGAGACAATGCCACTCTAGTTGGACTCGCTCACTGACACGAGCGGTGTCTAACATTCTCTTATCCATATGGCCTCCACTATGATACTAGATTACAACTCTGTAACCTCATCAGTTTACGACAATTTTCTTGTCACAAATACTGCTTTACAAAAAAAACGTTATCTGTCTTTTAGTATTTATGTGTTCTCCTGTTTTCTTCGTATCTTTGCTTCTCATACCAGCTGTATGTCAGTGTCCAGCTCGCGGATGACTCAGGCTGTGACAGTTGAGGAGGACAACTGTTGCGGCTGTAATGTCCTGGCCATACGGAGACACTTCCTGGACAGAGACCTCAAGCAGGTTCAGATTGTCTACACATCCTGCCACGATGCTGTGAGTAATCTGGCAGTTGGCTAAAGAGTAGTCAGAGATGTTGGGTTTCACTTCCTAAATTAGCCAAAGGATGTGTTGTGTGCAGGAATGTCTGCAGAACAGTGTCAGGATTTGTATTTCATTTTGTATTTGTCCAATTTGTTTTTGTTTTGATTTTAAAGCATACAACTTTTTTTGCAAAATACACTGTTTTGGTACGTTATGATACACCATGGTTAAGCTCTCCCGCGCACAAAGACAAAGCTCTGCATACAACGACTTTAATCTATAGTTTTGGCTATCATTTGAAAAGGTTTTGGAAACACTGAGATATGTGGAGCCTGTGTCCACCCCCCCGGCAGTAAGTCAAGTGTGTTCTCGGACAGGGTTGGACTCTGCAGAGGCTGTTTGTGATTGTCAGCGACAGATTCTTCAGGTGCAGCCAAATAGGGGTGACTGCCATCTTTGGTGGCCTAAGGATTGCATTTCTGCCCTCAACATGTACAGTATATCAGTCTTTTACCAGCATTGTCCAAAGCCAAGATAACGTTATACTGAGTTACATTCCATTTGTCAAATTATGATCCATGTTGAAATGATCCCTTCCTTGTTGAAGAGGGACCAAACATTTTTCATATACCTTTTCTATCTGAAATCCCGGTAAATGGGTTACAGTAGGTAATACCCACCAATATCAGTGACATGCAGTATTGGTAATAACAGATGCCTGCACATATCCTAAAGAATGATACCACACCGACTAATATATAAATTGGGGACATATGTGATGGGTATGTCATCCATGGTTGTTTCCTTGACCACCTTTGGGTACATTTGTATCTAGTAAAGCTGCTGCATCCCCATTCTAAAGGGATAGTTTAGTTTTTATCAAGTGGGGTTATATTAGACCCCTGGTTTGGAGAAGCAAACAGGAGTACCAGCCAGAGAGCAAAGCACTTTACTGCAGTGGACGGGGGCAGCAGCAAAATGTTTTTTAGCCATCTAAAAATGGCCCCTCTAAAGTATCTAGACCCAATTAATTATAGCTGGCTTGCCGGTTGCAAATACAAAAAAAAGTTTGTTGGCAATTATTAATAATAACATTTGAAAGCGTTTTTACCTCCGTTATATAAGTAAAGTAAACACAAACCAAATGTGTTTACTTAATATGAAAAGACCCATCACTTTCAAATCCAAATGGGCACTCATATTCCTACAGAAGTAGAAAAAAATTGTTGTTAAAATAGTTTCCTAATTTCATCGGACATTCAATTATCCAATTTAGTTTTATGTGGAATTTCCACAGCATTTACATTCGCACGTCATGCTCATGATGACGATTTCTAAAGCAGAACTTTGCTCAGTGAACTCTTAAGTTTCCATCTATAAATGTAATTGTGAAATGACTTATGAAGTGACTTATATGACTGTATGGTGCTGTGCCAAGTTAGGAAAGGTTTGATGACAGAGACTTGGGAAGGACTCTGTTTGCTGGGATGAAAGTGGAACGAGCTAGAATTGGTCTGTTCCTCTGACTGTGTCACCACAGTTTACTGTCCGCTCTGCATCTTCCTTACAGGTTTACGAAACACCGTTTTTTGTGGCAGTGGATCATGCGAAAAAGAAAGTTGTAATCAGTATCAGAGGAACCCTGTCTCCAAAGGTTAGTTTAAGCTTTCTTTTCTTGCTTTTACAATAATGTCTCTTCAACTATCTAAAAAGAAATAGTGCACTTGTTCCCTTTACAACAGCAACACCTCCAGAGCAGGTGGAATTCTCATAGTTAAATGCAGCGTTCTCAAACTCCTACACCTTTTTACGAAAAAAGCAGAAACGTGACTGACCACTTGTAGAACAAAATGTGTTTTGTGTTTGAGAATTCCTGTAGTGCTGTAAGAGCTGGACTCAACCTACAGGAAAGAGATTACTCACTGCCGCCTTGTAAAAAAGGCATAACATATTTTCAAGAGGAAAATTACTACTATTTCTGTTGATTTCTGACGATCTGCTCTCAACCATTCAAAACAGGTAGTGGCTGTACGCGTAGAAAACACAAATACAGTAGAATACAAAGATTAGTGAAGTGTTTGAAATGTGCTTTTGAATATATAAAACCTAATCTGTAGAGCTCAAGGCAAAATCACACCTGACAGATAATATCAAGATAAGAAACACTTGTGCTGTGGTTCTCCCCCCATTATAAGTAACACAGTAGCCAAAAAAATAACTTGACAAAGATGATTAAATTAAGGCTGACATAAAGGCATAAACTCATGCTTCATGGTCTTATAGGTCTTTCGACAGCTGCTCAGGTACACTTATTAAAGTATAACCAAAAAATAATCCAGTTTGAATCTTGTGGTGTTAGTAAGTCTTTTGTCTAATGTGCGCACTTTTGTAAGATTCTTTTTTAGTACCTCCACCTGTGTTCTCTGTTTCATGCCGTCTTTTTTAGAATTAATTTATCTTGTGTGTATCAGGACGCCTTGACGGATCTGACGGGGGATTCTGAGCGTTTGCCCGTAGAGGAGCAGCACGGGACCTGGCTTGGCCACAAGGTCAGACATTACTGTATTAAAATCACCTGCAATACATAACTTTAAACCATGAGATGTTTCCTCTTTAAGTATCTCTGTTCTCAATCTGTGCACTTCCAACACGTAACATCTTCCCAGAATCCTAAGGTCATTTGAGTTGTTAATCAAAATAACGGCTTGTTATGGCTCTTTTAGGGTGCGTTCACACCTGCCTTATAGTCCGGTCAATCGAACCCTGGTGCGTTTAGCCGCTTAGTTCGGTTCGTTTGGGTCGGTGTGAACGCAGAGACCTCTTAAGTGAACTAAACAACCGGATTCTGGTCCGCTAAAATAGGTGGTCTCGGAGCGCTTGCTTGCGAACTCTGGAGCGGTTCATTGCTGGTGTGAATGCAGTCTGCACCAAAACATAGGAAGCGTAGTATTTACGTGTCACAAGAACGCGGATGTCTTCAAAATCTTTACGAAGGAGTCTTTCAAGACATCCGCGGTTGTTTAGTTAAAGAGTGAAGCAGAATGAAGTGTTGAACAGTGTCGTGTAAAGTAAAAATTCTCCGTCAGCTACATAAAAGTAAGAACACCTGTCGTCGGTGAAACGCCCCTCCTGACTGCAGAACGTCTCTCATTATGTGTTATAATGTTTTTTAACGGACGTTGTCTGATTATATAATCATATGCACGGGCCGCTAGAGTCTGTTGATCTCCAGATTAACAGCAGCATGAGAATAACCTGCCGAAAGTGCCGATGCTCCATGGCGGAGGCTCCGGTAAAAATTGCCAGGATTTGCGTTTTTACCCCCTTAATGTCTGACCAATGGTTGAACAGCATTTCCGTGCACATGACTTGTGTTTAAAGTTTATAGTCTGTTTGAGTTTTGTGTGAACGCAAACCTCTGAAAACCGTCTCGATCTGAATTCTCTTCGCGAGAAGTGTCATATTGTGTGCTTTTTTACGTATGTTGGTGATTGGTTCAACAGCTGCAGGGGAGTGTTGTTTATTTGTGAGACTTTCTGTTGTGTTCGGTTTGTTAAAAACCAGTGTATGTTGTATAAACTGATATTTTGTGTTTGAGGTTAGAAATTATAATGTTTTTATTGTATTCGTCTTTGCGTAAAACGTTCGGTGAGACTCACTTGTGTAGTCTAGTTAGTTTAGAGTCGAAAAATCTTACTTACACGTGAAGTTATTGCCTTTTTATTACATAAATAAATTCTATTTTGGATTTTCTAGTAAACGTCTAGTACATTGTCTGTCCTTTGTGTCTTATGTCGAATTATTCAAAGTGAGTCCCCTGAAACACACGTCCACTATTGGGTGGGGTGTACTAGGGGGAACAAGCGGCCAGGAGGCAATAGTCTAACAGTTATAATTCATTCTGTTCTGTTTTGTATGATGTTTTTGTGGGGGATGTATGGTGTGTATATGTGATGAGGTAGGGTAGGACATCATATGCCTGTGAGTGTGGGGGTTTGGTCGTTTGGCTCGTGAGGAGTAGTTCTTAGTTTTGGTGCGCTCAGTAGGTGGGAGGTATAGAAGAGTGTGGGTGTAGCTGCGTTTTATTGGTGTGTTGGGAAGTTATTTCCATTTTGAGTTTGCTCCAGTGCTGTAGGTATTTTTGCTCGAGTGTTTAAGGCCCAGCTTGCTTTAGGACCTTTAGGTATGGATGGTGTGTACTCTCTCCGGGGTGGTGAGACATTGTCGAAATTAACTGGTTGAAGGCCTTTCGAGTTATAGCAGGTTTGTTTGGTTGTAGTCTTGATTTATTACTTTTCTTTTTTGTGAGTACATCGTGATAGAGACGAGGGGAGTCGTTATGTACTTTTGTGTCTAGGTTATTTTATTGAGTGCTAGTGTATATAGTGTATGTAATATGTAGTGAGAGAGTTGATTGTTTGTTTTGTGTAAGTGTAGTTTTCGTAGTTATTTGAGGTAGTCGAAGAAGTAGGAGATTATACAAAGAGATATAGATAGTCCAAATGAATTGGTTATGAGAGGTATTGTGATTAACTACTATGTATGGTTTTTTACTATCCGGGTAGGTATTGTATTGTGAAAATCAGATATATTAATAGATCAATGAGATTGTGTAAGTGAAACTATTAATGATGATTGTAGGCGCGGAGATGAGACGGAAAGGGACGAGTAGAGAGTGGCAGAATTTGATTACAGATAGATTTTTAGTCACGCAGTGTATGGCCGATATGATTAAGCTGGTAAGATGACGGGTCTTCGTAGATATGTGTGATGGAGGGTGTTATATTGGTCATGTAGTGAGATTTGTAAACTACTAGTTGAAAGGGAAGTTTTCGGGGTTGTAGGATTTGGGAAATGGATGGGGAGAGGAAAAGTAGAGAGGCATGTGAGATGGACTTGTTGATATCCGAGGACACAAGTGTAGAAGGGCTGCAGTGGGTTGGTGGTTTGGAGGACACGTGCGTTCTTGTCTGGTAGTAAACTAAATAATAAATTGTTTTTGGTCCCCGAGTATGAAACTGTGCTTGCACGTACATCTGCGCAGGATTTTGGTCCTTCATGTTGACGCATCCAATGAGGGAGCTGTGTTTTCGTTTACTAAAAGAGAGTAGTGGACACCAGACGAAAAGCCTGTTACTGGCGACCTTTATTAGCGCGAGCTTACCTTTGTTGTTAATTGATAAGCGATTTACTGTGGACGAGAATTTATTTCGAGATGGTGGGGTTGGTGCCTGATTAGGACAGTTTGTGATCAGGGTGGTTTTGTTGGATTGGGTATTTGGTGTTTTGTGGACGACTAAATATTAAAGAAGATTAGTATTCGAGATATAGCTATGTAATATTTTCGTTTTCGCAAAGTTCCGTGCCTAAAAGTCTCGGTTGAGGTAGTCTAGTTTGCGAACCGACTTGTGCAAGAGGAGGGAGAAGAAGAGTATTGAGGGACAATGACGAAGGAAAATTGTGTAGGAGCCACTGAAAGAAAATAAACTTCTAGAGCGCGAACGCTTGTGCCGAAGGGCGACATAATTTTTGTAAAGACCGTTACAACATAGCGCCACCGCGGGTATACAACAGAGTCATCATTTTTCTCGCGTCGGAGTGGTCCTCGACGAGCGCGACGCGAGGTGTCGTTGTGTCGCCGAAACGAGAGAGATGTGTTCTTGCTGTTGGCTAGTGTGCGATTATAAGCATAACGAATTAATTTGCTTTGTTAAAATTGGATTTTGAACGTTCAGTTAGTTTATGGATTATGTGTGCATGTCCCTGTTAGAAAAAGAAGAAAAAGTTTGGTGTAGTAGAGAAGTCAGCGGCTCAGAGCTTGTGCGTTCTACCTTTCATTGCAATACGACCGGCCCCACAGATGTTATCACGGAAGGGCCGGTCGCCGTAAATATTTTTTTTACTCGGCACAGCCATTTATTTCGTAGAAATGTTTTTGTTTGTGTTACCGTCCGTCAGAGATTGTGTGTTGTGTTATGTTTTTTTCTGTGTCGCGCGCGCGTTGTGCGCGCGGGGACGTCTTTCTCGGGTTTTCTAAATTTATGTTATGGGCGGTCTATGTCGGACAAGTGCGACGACGGTAGTCTTCTGGCTATGCTTCCTAGACAACAGAATGGTGGTCTGATGTTCCTTTGCGTAAAATTAATCCCATTTCTGAAGGAGTTTGCAGTAGGAAGATGGGCGGTATGTGTGGTTGTAGAATAGGTAACGGAAGGAGGAGCGAAAGAGCGAAAAGAAGAAGGATAAGCTCGGTGGTGGGGGTACCCTTTTATGGGACGTGTTGGGAGCAACATTGTTACAGTTAGCGTATAGAAGTTTAATAATATTAGACACCAGGAGGCGTGTCATTACATAGGTGAAACCTGTGGCGCGAGAACCGATCGAAAAGGTCATTGGTTGTTCACGCTGGGGTCGACATTATGGGCGGACACTGGATGGTCGTGAGCGGCGATACGGGTTGTGGAATATGTGACCTTAATAGCGGTGAAGTGAGCGGAACGCGTTTTGTCCGAAATTTTTGAATAAAGGTTACGATAGTTGGTCTTACTGACTAAAAAAACCTATCAGTTAACGTGAAGGATGTTTGTGAGGGCTAACCGAATGGATTGGTGTTCCGGGGGGTGGTCCACCTCTCATTCTCATCGGGGGGTCACGTCGAGCACCCTATGACTCCAGTAGTCGTCCTTTCCTCTCCTGATCGGTCGTACGGACGTGGTTCTCTCACGGGCTGATAGTGGTCGGGTATCACGTACCCACGGGAACAAGACTCTCTCTCTTGTCTCAGTGAAGTGAGTAATTTGGATGTCTCACAATTGGTAGTCGTTCTTGGCGTGCGCGTGGTTTTCCAAGTAATAGACGCGCCGGTAGAGAAAGTATCCCATATAATTCAGCACATGGTCAGAGAAGGTATCCGGAACCCTATTCTAGTAAAAGGACGAAGGTCAAAGAAGATTTACATAAGGACGACTCTTTTGCGAGCGGCGACTCTCCCTTTTGTCTTTCTTCCGTTCCTGAATTCACGCTACTCTCCGTACCTTTTTACTGTGTGTTAGACACTTGCTTTCAGAGGAGACGTTGTGTATATATAATTCGGCGCGAGCGAAGTGTGGATTATCGAGGGGCAAAAGACCACGCGTGCGTCTGTGTCAAACAATGGT
>NW_011367006.1:17632-25547 GCF_000735185.1 Notothenia coriiceps
GGGGGGGGGGGGACTCGGCATGGCTCTTGACCTGCAGATGGCCGTTCTTATTTTCAGCCTGACATGTGGCTTCTCAGCCTTTAGATCAGGGGTGTCCAAACTACGGCAAATTCTAAAAGTATAATGGAATATGTCCCACAAATGAAACTTGTGCTTGTCTTATATTGTACTTCTTAAATAAAAATGTAAACATATATTACACAGTAGTATTCATGTGTTAATAAGACCACTTTTCAAATAAATTCAGTCAATTAAAGTTGGAAACATTTTCTAACATATCTTAGTTGATAAGAAAAGCCCAATGACTTATTTACATAACAAGGTTGAAATACACCCTTCCTATTTCTCCTTATTATGATCAATCTCCTCAGATTGATCATAATAAGGAGAAATAGGAAGGGTGTATTTCAACCTTGTTATGTAAATAAGTCATTGGGCTTTTCTTATCAACTAAGATATGTTAGAAAATNAGCAGCAGCACAGAGAGGAGGCAGAGAGACGAGAGAGAGAGAGAGAGAGAGAGAGATTTGGGACTGTGCCCCAGTCATGCCAACCGGGCATGACCACAGCATTTCTGTAGACGTTCTCAGTAGCTGTCTTTCCTGGACTCCTCCCCAAGCAAATATCGTTGTTTTTCTTGTTGATTTCTATCGATTCTGACAGCTTAACAACAGGGGAGTGTCTGCTTACACAGCTCCTCTTTAATAATAAGTCCACTTTGCAGTAGCTGTGTAACCCTTTCAACACACATACCACCCGCAATATCACATGATGTTGATATCAATTCATCCGGTCTGAAAACACACAGACCTACATGACCTTGTCAACTTTTCAGAAGCCTTACATGCAGGGAGTGCAGACAGGATGAATGCTAGTTTAGACACATATTGTATATACTCCAAGCTGTTTTCAAATCTATACCTTTTTCTTTTACCAAAATAAGTGAGGGTTTACAAACTTTACATCTCATAGTAGACATGCTAATAATACCAACTTCAGAAATTAAATGCACTGCCATAAATAATAGATACATCCAGGATGTATCAGATGCTGAAGTGAGAGCTGGAGTCTGTTGGACTGATTTCCATTCCACTCACTTATGCTTCCTTATGTCCTCTCTCCTCTCCTTTAATGCACATAAACAATATAAGGAGAGAGGAGGCTACTTGTGGAGCTAAGAGCAAATAAACGTAGGAGTTCAGTGTCTTACTAGGAAGTCTCTTATGATGTGGCGCAACGAGTAAATGCTGTAGATCCACATATGTCACACAGCTGTGCAGCATGTCATAAATACCTACCGTTGCTTAAGATTGACGGTATGGAACTACATTTTTCTCAATTAGCAGCTTCTCCTCGAAGAAGACACACGAGTATGGAAAGTTAGGGGACACATTATGTATAGCACCCAGTCTTCTTGGACACACCTTAGTTTTTACAGTTTCTGTATTTGCGTACCGACGTACTTGGGACCGGACCGGACCGGACGGCAGAGTCGGTCTCCGTGTGCACAGACAGGGCTGCTGTTAACGTCGGTCTGTACAATGGAATTGTGCCTACTGAACCCCCCACACTCTCCCTACCCCCCCGCCCCCGTTGACGTTTGCGATACAGAGGGCTTCATCAACTAACTTTGAGTGGAGCCAGAAGTTGGAGTACCAAACACTGACTCCAGGTACTCATCTGAGTACCTCACTGAGAAAGTTATGTGCACCCCTGTGTATTATTATGGTTGAATTGATTGCAACTTCAGAGCTTTATGGGGTAGTTTTTGGAGAAATTGTGTCTTGGATGGTTTTGATAGCTTTATTTGCACAATTGATGTTGACTTACTTCCAATATGAAAAACTGGACAGTTTCTAAATCCATTATAACAGCAGTCAGGTTGACTATGAACAAACGACACACTTTGACCTTAGCCTAAGCCCACAGCGGGGGGGTGTTCGGCACTCCAAATATACTGCAGATTATTGTTCCATCACTCTGAAAGGTACTAAGGGATAGGTTTATGTTTAAATGATGATGTTTGCACTGCAGTGGCATTAAACACCCGTAAGACATGGGACTTGTATTTGTGTTGTGATATTTGATTATAATTTATCACATGTTTGTTTTCAAACCAGTTTGTTATAACTGCTATCTGTGTCTGTGCATGTGGGTTTTTGTGGGTGGCTGTGTGTGTGGAGATATTTGACAGACACAAGTAAATGTTCCATTTAAACTTGGTTATGTTGGTGATGTAGTGCCGGTCTCTCAGAACAATACTCAGTCTGTAACCAGCAGGCTGGGTGCCACAGCTTGTGAGTGAGGCAGAAGAGTAAGATACTAAAACACCAGCTGCTAGTCATACCAGATCCACCTGCTGTCTGTTAAACACTTCATATACAACTAATGTTATGCGTATGGGACTTGAGTTTTCAGTTTGCACAGATTTTATTTTCTTGTCCAGTATTTGTATCTACCTTTGCAATGATGTATTAATATATGGACATGATGCTATCCTTTAAACAGTGAAACCAGGTGTTTACCTTTCATTAGGAGGTGGATATGTTTGTGTAGTGACAGAATGAAGACATTACAGAACAGCTACATTGCTTTTTTATCCCCTGTAGTATTCAAAGCAAAGCTCAGCGAAATAATAAATATGATTATTGTGAATTTGACTTGGCTACAGAGTGTGCAGGAGATGCGACAGACACTTTCAACATCAATCATTCTCAGTCAAACATTTGTGATGCTGTGCCTGTGCCTGTTTGTTTTATGCCCATGTCAAAGACAAAGCGATAATGATGGCCGTCGGCCGGGGAGCCCTGTCATTGTTGTTACATCATTGTTTTTGCATCACGTGAGCACGTCTCTGGGCCTGGCACACAGTAGCACGCTGTGTGGAGCACAAAAGCATTGCTCACATGTAGGAATATGTCACAAAACACATGTCATTTTGATTCAGATGGAGTCACTAGCTCAGGAAGAGAGTCAAGAGTTTGCATGAGTCATGCCAATGTGGAAAGCACTATGATAGCAGAGTCAGGCACTGCAGCTCAGCCTGGGGCTTTCTGTGTAGCTGAGTTTCTCTAAAGGTCAGGTTTTGGACATTTAGATGCTCTTTTATCTCAGGTTATAAACACAGCAGGGTGTGTGGCGGGTGTTTTAAGTATTTATTGCAGGAGGTTAAAATAAACAATCTTGTTTGAAATGTTACCTTTGCAACAACATCAGGACATTTCTATACTTCTATAGTACAGCCTATTTTGGATTAATACTTATTTCCCTCAATTTTTATCTTTGATATAATGTAAATTCCTGGATTTTCTCTTTGATCGTCTTACTCTCACTGTTAAAATAAACCTACCATTAAAAATATAGACTGTTCATTTCTTTGTTAGTGGGCAAACTTACAAAATCAAGGGATCAAATACTTATTTCCTCCACTGTATAAAGGGTCCAACACACCTGTTTAAATAATTGGTTTTACACTAGTGAGTGTACAATTTATTATATATATATATCCAAGTTGTGTCAGAGCTCCAGTTTTATATATTTAAATGTAGAACAGGAAAGGACTTCATTATACAAAGTAGTATGCCATGCCCATTCAAAAAAAAGTATGGCTTTTGAGGTGATGCCTAAACATTGTTTAATTTTTAAGTATGTTTTTTGAAATATATTTCATTATTGCAAAGAAAGGATATGCTGTTATCATTTATTGGGATAGGAATAGCAACGTTTGTGTTTATAAGTCAATTTTACGAGGTTATCATTTAACTATGAATTCTGTATTTCACACTTAAAAATAAACAATTTGATCATATCACACTGAAGTCTGTATTTTATGAAGATATGCAGTTTTCTGAATACTAAATATCTTGAATGAAATATAAATATCAACAAAAAGCACACATAACATAACCATGCAACTCTATCAATGGCCCACTATTTAAAGTGATAGCTTGGTTCGCTCAAGTTTACTGTAAAGCAGGGCTATTCAACTACACATTCAGTTGGGCCAGATTTTATAACTACAAAATTCAGCTGGGCCAGACATTCAGCGGCCTGTAAAAAGCGGGTAGTGACACATTTTAAACCAACACATATTACTGCGATGAAAAACATGCAATTTTTATTTATTGTTCATCTAACAAAGGTAGGTCAAAAAGTGCATAAAAACACAACAAATTAGCATTAATTTAACAGAATCTGAAAAAAAAGTGCACAGTTGTAGCATTACATTTGTTTGCTTTAGAAGTCAAATATTCAGGTTATGTTTTTTGAACCAGGCACATCACAAAGTGCATTTACTGAATACAATAATAGCAGTCTTAATAAATGTCCTGACATACAAAAAAAACAGCTAAAGAGCTCCGATGCAACACAAAGAGGTAGTACTGTAGCAATACTATTTTTTCACTTTTCAAGTAATAACAAAAAAATCATACGTTTTGGTCACATTTGACCCAGACACATTACAAAGTGCATTTAAATGAATACAGAAAGAAATGTCAAACCCTTCAGTGCACAAACCCATAACAAGGGATACGGGTAACTATATGAATGAATACTACACTACACGTCTACTATAGTAAACTAGGTGCTTACTATCACCTCATTTGTGATTTGTCATCGCTGACTTTCTCAATGGGAGAAGGGACATTTTTTGTTTTGAACAAGAGCAGTGATTTTTGGCTCATAGGATGTCAATGCAATCCTAAGACATTGGTGAAGAGTGCTGTCAGTCAGGGAGCAGCGAGTGCTACTTTTGATTGAGTTCATGTGTGAAAAGCTTGATTCACATGTGCCGTAATCACAATAATGTCGCCAGAGGACGCGAGCTCGCCGTTACCGGCCGCACCGGGTTGGGTGTAAGAGGACTATCCACCTCTCAACGGTATATCCGCCTCGAGGAGCCTAAGGACTGCAGTCTCTTGAAAGTTAGACATACAGTCAGACATAGTCTTAGGCAAACGTCGGGGCAAAAATCCTAAACCCATACCTCCTTTCTCTCTCCCAACACAAAGACCTGTGAACCACTCAAGGCACTGTGTGCCCTGTCGCTCATAATAGATCACTTTTCCTGCCGCATGTTTTCAGCCGTAAAACGTACTATCAGAGCGAATTTTTCATTCTTCATTATTTATGGTCTCATCCATCATGAGACACATCTTCATTTTCAGGACGTAAGTTTTACAATGAGTCTCATAATTCACGAGTAATACGTCTAGTACGGGTAAAACCTTACTATCAACCTACAAAAAACCCCACAAGGTGAGTATAACAAATGAATTACAATGTCAGTGAACTCATTTACATGAACAATGAGAATGTGGTGACGGAGTATTTCTCCCAGTATAAACGGAGCCACTCCTTCTGGTCGTCACCGTGGCGAGACAATCACACACCCACCACCCCCCCCCGTCGGACCGGACTATTTTACACGTATCCCTCATATGTCCTTTACGAGGCCAGACAAAGATGGTATGAACACCTACTCACTGCGAATACCTGACACTTGTCTGACGAGTAAGTACGAGTTCAAGACGTCCGGCCGGTGTCCTTGGAAAGATTTCGGACAAATCTTACTTGAACGTAAAATTCAAAAAGATAAACCGTTTTACCACAGGTGAATATAAGCTTGTTTCCGCACATCCTCCGTTATATAAAATTACTCTTTGTCTCCTAAGCATGAGAGTTTAGGCCTCCACTGACCTCAGCTCTGTACTGTCTTCTTTCTGTAAAAAATTTTCCCCTGTATAATACGGTAAAGTACAAGTATAATCATAAATCTAGGAATGACACTGTTTTTCCGGAAATAAAAGAGTCTGACGGACACGACGTCCTGGAGACAAGCGGAGACAGTCTTTGGTTCTCGGTTCAGACGAAACAACAATCGACCGGCCGAGACAACACTAACAAGTCTGGTGAATCTCTACACAGCCTTTCATAGACGCGCCAACGGATATACATCGTCTGTCCCGATAAGTTGATGTTAAGTTAAACCCGGCTGAAAATCAATTGCATGTTTTAAGTCGACACCCGTCTGTCAAAGTCGCCGGGACATTTTTCAGCCATACTCGTGAACAATGTGTTGTGATAATGACGCTACTTTTCTGTACGTTAAAATATTTAACAAAGTATGATTCGTTCTCCATCCAAGTTTTCACGTATATTCTGTTTTGTTTACATCGTCAACTAATTGTCCTCTAGACTTTTTTTTCACGTGTCAACCAATGTAAACAAACGAAATCTTTCAGTTATAGTCCAATTACAAAAAACTGGTCCGTGTAGGTGTTCTCACGTAAATGACTTTGTCTATTATCGTCAATTTTTACAGCCCACGTGTATGTTTTTTTTGTCGATTTCTCGAGTTACGCTTGTGTTTCTCCCATCATGACATCGTTATGATAAAAAAGTGAAAGTTCATCTATTGTTTTTTTAGTATGCAACCAACAGTGTTAAACTTGGGTCGTGTAATGTTCACGTAAATTTACTTATGTCCTTCTTGACTAGTTGGGAAGTCACGTGTTTGGGTATTGTTCCCTATACCATTGATATACTTACTTGATGAATGTGATGTGAGACTGATAATCATTTGATCCACGAATGATAGTGGAGTAAACACTTAAACCAGTAGCGACCTGAAAGATTTACCCTCTTCCCTGGAAAAAACAAAACTTGTTCTCGTCACTAAAAAACCGAGTATCCTACAGTACCGTTAGGATTCTGTAACCCACTCCACACCGTCAGTCCCCGTCGCTCACGATGAAAACTAACTAAGTCACACACTTTCGAACTAAGGTACTTCGTATTGTGGGATTTGGGATCGCTACGATGTGTCACAATTAATGACCCGTTGAACCACCATAATACCTTTATGCTTTTACAGAAAATTTTGACGTTGAGTGTCAGCTCCTGCCATCGGTCAATCTATCTCTTGTAACCAACGTTTGTGTTATCGCGTCGTCACACATCAAGACCCCTGCCCCACCTGGGCAAGTCTTAGGTCCAAAACCGTCAGACCGGCACCAAGGCTAGGGTAAAGTTCACGACAAGCTGCCGAGCCGCATTGGGAGCTCGTGTGAGAGGTTAGTGTCTCGAACTCCGATATTGCCCCAAACAGTTCGTTTCGCCTCTCTTATGAATGACCAGGCCCACATTATAAGCAGATTTCGGTGTACTCGACGAGGCTGGGAGCCAGGACTTGCCTGATGGTTGGAACACAAATAATTAGTTTGTTTATTTATTTGTGTTCCTATTAATACACAACTAACACTCAATTTACCTCTTAACGTGTCCTTTTTCCATAGACTACGGTGTTAACATCTACGTCCTACAAACAATTTCGTAAACGCGAGCAGCACACGGAGCGGCGACGCGCCCCACCACACCAACTCATTCGTTTACAAATTGTTTTAGACGTAGTGTTAACACCGTATCTATGCAATAAAAGGGAGCCACGTTCAAGGTTAACATGAATTGTTATTGTGTATTAATAGGAACACAAATAAATAAACAAAACTAATTATTTGTGTTTCAACCGTCAGGCAGTCCTGGTGCTCCAGCCTCGTCGAGAACCGAAATCCTCTTATAATGTGGGCCTTATTCATAAGAGAGGCGAAACGAACTGTTTGGGGCAATATCAGAGTTCGAGACACTAACCTCTCACACGAGGCTTCCAATGCCGGCTCGCCAGCTTGTCGTGAACTTACCCTACCTTGGGTGCCGTCTGACAGGTTTTTGACCCTAAACTTGCCCCAGGATGGGCAGGGGTCTTGACTGTGTACGCACCCGATAACACAAAGCGTTGTACAAGAGATAGATACCGTGCAGAGCTGACCCTCAACATCAAAATTTTTCTGTAAAAGCATAACGGGTATTAATTCTCAACGGTCATAATTTGACACATGTCGCGACCTCCCAAATC